>NW_007249266.1:276802-433480 GCF_000164805.1 Carlito syrichta | reverse complement strand
CTGCACTCCAGTCTGAGTGACAGAGTGAGACTCCAACTCAAAAAAAAAAAAAAAGTCTAACAGTGTAACTGTAGATATAGTCTTGGAAGAGGGTTAAATAAACCCACTCTCTCCTTTAGAGACTTTCTTCACTTGCTCTGGTTTTTCTCCTACCTGTATCCCTTCCTTTGTTGATGTCTTCTCCCTCACCTGTTCACAATAATAGGTCCAGTGGCTCCCTGCAAGCTACCCCCGTTATAGCAGCCAGTGTTATTCTTTTAAAACACCAGTCAGATCATGTCACGTCTATGCTCAGGAACCTTCAATAGCTTGCTATTTCACTCAGAGTAAAAGTTGAGGTTCTTATGGTGGTCTACCAGTCCCTACATAATCTGCCCCCTTTATGTCTCTACCCCCTAGCTCACTCTACTGCAGCCAGCCTGTCCTGCTTGCTATCTCATGTACACACCAGAAATATTTCCACCTCAGGACCTTGACACTGGCTCTTCTGCCTTCCCAGAATCCTCTTTGCCCAGATATCCTATGGTTCATTCTCTGCTCTTCTTCAAGTCTTTGCTCAAATGTCACCTTCTCATTGAGAGTTTCCCTGACTTCACCATTTAAAATTACATTTCCTCTCATCCCAACACTTCTTTATTTTTTATTTTTAGATACAGACTCGCTCTGTTGCCCATGCTGGGATATAGTGGCCCAATCATAGCTTACTGAAATCTTGAACTCCTGGGCTCAGGGGATCCTTCAATCTCAGCCTCTCTAGTAGTTGGGACTACAGGTGTGTGCCACCATGCCTGGCTTATTTTTAAAAATTTTTTGTAGAGATGGGGTCTTACTATGTTGCAGGCTGGTCTTGAACTCCTGACCTGAGCGATCCTCTCACCTCAGCCTCCCAAAGCGTTGGAACTACCCACATAAGCCTTCACACCCAGCCCCATTCTTATACTTCTGATATCCATTTCTTACTCCATTTTTTGCTTTCTTTTTTAGTTTTTGATAGCTTTTATAACCTTTTTACATCTTATGTGATCTATGTATTAGCTATGTTTATTGTTTATTGACTCTCCCTCCCACTAGAATATAAATTCCAGAGATGAAGATCTTTGTGTCTTGTTCACTAACATCCTCCAACGTCTTTTAGAATGATTCTAGACATACCCAGAGTGATACACTAAAGGTTCCCCCTCTACCTGGAAAGGAGTGTTCCCCAGACCCTGAACCCCAAAAGATCCCTCAGAGCCCATATAACCTGGAGATGATGAGGTTATCCAGGATAAACTGAGTATGGAGGAAAGCACCTTGGACTTGAGGCAAACAGGATGGATGAGGAGTTAACCGAACATCTCCCAGCTCTGTGACCTTAAGCATGTCAGCTGGACCCACTGAGATTCAGTTTCCTCATCTGTAAAATGAGGTTAGCATGTGCCCTTTCTGCCTTGCAGGAGTATAGTGCAAGTATGGCCTTTTAGCTTAAATTCTTATGCTTCAATGGCCCAAGGAAAAGGCCCACTTGTTAGCTTATGACAAAAGGCCAACTGGACTTTGTGATAAAATGTCAGCTCTGGGGAGGACATATTTAAGTTTAAAATGCAGGCCGGGCTCGGTGGCTCAGTCTGTAACCCCAGCACTTTGGGAGGCCGAGGTGAGTAGATTGCCTGAACCCACGGGTTCGAGACCAACCTGGCCAACTTGGCAAAACCTCGTCTCTACAATAAAATAAAAAATAGCTGGGCATGGTAGCACACACCTGTAGTTCCAGCTACTCGGAAGGCTGAGGCAGAAGGATAGCTAGAGCCCAGAAGGTCGACGCTGGGGTGGCTGTGAGCATGCATGCCACTGTACTCCAGCCTAGGTGAAGGAGTGAGACTCCAACTCAATAAATAAATAAATAAATAAAATAAACATAAAATGCAGAGGTAGGCCAGATGCAGTGGCTCACGCCTATAATCCCACCACTTTGGGAGGCCAAGGTGAGAGGATTGCCTGAGCCTGCAGGTTCGAGACCAGCCTTGGCAACTTGATGAGATCTCATCTCTACAATAAAACAAAACATTAGCCGGGCATGGTGGCACATGCCTGTAGTTCCAGCTACTTGGAAGGGTGAGGCAGAAGGATTGCCTGAGCCCAGCAGGTTGAGGCTGCGGTGGCCAGGAGCGTGCTACTTCCCTCCAGCCTCGTTGACAGAGTGAGACTCCAACTCAAAAAAATAAAAAATAAAATAAAATGCAAAGGTATACTGGGTGCGATGGCTCTATAATTCCAGCACTTTGGGAGGCTAAGGTGAGTGGATTGCCTGAGCCCACGGGTTCGAGACCAGCCTGGGCAACTTGGTGAGACTTCATCTCTATATTAAATAAACAAATTATCCGGGCATGGTGGCATGTGCCTATAGTTCCAGCTACTTGGAAGGCTGAGGTGAAAGGATCACCTGAGCCCAGTAGGTTGAGGTTTCGGTGGCCATGAGTATGCCACTGCACTCTAGCAGCCTGGGCCACACGGTAAGACTTTTACTAAAAAATAAAATAAAGTAGAATAAAATAAAATAAAAACAGAGTTCCTGAGACCATCTGAATGAGGTGAAAATGAGTGAGATTAAGGTATTCCAGACAGAGGGGTCCATATTCTCAATGTTAGAGGAGGGATGTGTGTGCCATGGTCAAGGGCTGCTGATATAAGAAATCCAGGCTTTGAGAGGCTCAACCATTTCTTCCAAGTCCTACTGGGACTCTCTGTGGACTCCAGGACTTCTTCTTCTTTTTTTTTAAACTACACAAAGAACTTTATTAATCTTTGTTTCAAACTTTATTACAGGGCTTCTTCAGCTTAATTAACTACAAAGAATGAGTTGTGTATAAGCAAAAACTGAAAAGAACTGCAGTGTCCAAGGGGCTTAGACTTAAAAATATTAGAGATCTAGATTTTATCAGATCCATAAACAAAACAATTTTTAAAAGCTGTCATAATATAAAATAGCAACTCCCAGTAACTTCCTCAAATTTTATCTTCTTCAGAAGTTGACTTGCTTCAGTTTGCCCCATTCTTGGAAACTTCATCAAAATTCTCCACAGGGACTGGGTGCAGTGGCTCAGCCTGTAACCCCAGCATTTTGGGAGGCTGAGGTGAGAGGATTGCCTGAGCCCAGGGATTGAAGACTTGCTTGGGCAACTTGGTGAGACCTCATCTCTACAATAAATCAAAAAATAAGCTGGGTGTGGTAGCACGTGCCTGTAGTCCAGCTATTTGGAAGGCTGTGGTGAAAGGATTGCCTAAGCCCAGCAGGTCAAGGCTGTGGTGGCTGTGAGCGTGCCACTGCACTCCAGCCTGGGCAGCAGAGTGAGACTCTTACTCAAAAAAAAAAAACATTCTCTCCATAGGATCTGGAACTTCATCATCATCATCCTCTCCAGTAGCAAGTGGTGCTTTTCCATCCACAGATTGTTTGGGCAGAGCTTCAACCAGTCTTCTTAAACTAATCAGGCTGTCTGCACCAAGCTGGTTTAAGATGCTGGATAGCATTTCCATCAGCTGCTTTGTCTCAGATGGCCTGTAATGGTGAAAGTATTTGCTGCCAGAGATGCCTGAATTTTAGGGTTGTTAAAATGAATAACTGTTCCTTGGTTTGTAAACATGTTCACCTCTTCAATACCAGAGATCTTGTTTACTCCTAACTTCTTTAAGGTGAACTGGAGTCTTTTATCTTTAAGGAGAAGTTGTTCTATGAACCACCTTCTTCTTTCTGCAAGCAGTTCCTTTCCCACCAAAGCACACTTGTACCTGCAGTTTGGCGAGTTTTTCCTGGTTCATGATAGTTTCTTTCATCTTGTCAGGGCGGAAAAGAGGTTATGCCAGGGACTAGGGTTCCCGCTCAGGGGATCTTGGCTGGACCAGCTGAGGTTAGGCACGCGCGCAGGGATGCTAGAGGGAGGCTGGAAGCGACCGGACTCCAGGACTTCTAACTCCCAGGCCAGCACTTTTCCACCATCAAATATTATGAAATTATTGTCATAACACAGTAACATTTTCAGGTCCAATTCCTTGAGCTCACTGAGTACTTTGTGGACCACAGTGCTTCTGTTTGAACAGCATGGGCTGTGTCTGCATCTTTAAGGATATTATCCCAAGCTATTGGTTCAACCTGCCAGTCACTTTTTTTGTTTGTTTGAGTCAGTCTTAGTCTGTTGCCCAGGCTGAAGTGCAGTGGCATCATCAAGGCTCACTGCAGTCTCAACCTCCTAGGCCCAGGCAATCCTTCTACTTCAGCCTCCCAAGTAGCTAGGACTAGAGAGGCATGCTACCATGCCTGGCGAATTTTTTGATTTTTTTGTAGAGATGAGGTCTCAATATGTTACCCATGTGGGTCTCAAACTCTTGGCTTAAGCAAGCCTCCTGCCTCAGTCTCCCAAACTGCTGGAACTACAGGTCTTAGTCATTGTGCCCAGCCCATCATTTCTCTCTCTCCCTCTTTTTTTATTTTTTGAGTCAGAGTCTTATTCTATCGCCCAGGCTGGAGTGCAGTGGCATACTCATGGCTACCGCAGACTCGACCTGCTGGGCTCAGGCAGGTCCTTCAGTCTCAGCCTTCCAAGTGGCTGGAACCACAGGTGCAGCCCCCCACACCTGGCTAATTTTTTTTATTGTAGAGATGAGGTCTTGCCAAGTTGCCCAGGCTGGTCCTCTCAACTCCGCCTCCCACAGTGCTGGGATTATAGGCGTGAGTCACTTCACCAGCCCTCATTTCTCTTTTGACATAATAGTAGACAATAGTAGACTCCTGTAGGACCTTTGCTTTCATCACTTACTGACTTTGTTTCAGGTTTATTAGTCCGTAATTTCAGACTGGGTCTCAGGGGCATTTCTGAAATATAATTGTGTGTTTTGTGTGGGGGTGGGTGTGTGCATGCAGGGATTGTTTATGGCTTTGAATCTGAAGTTTAACTGGAAATAATTATAATAATGATAATTAACAATTTGAATTAACATAATAAAATTTTATTAATGAAAATAATGACAGTAGCCATCATTTACTGAGTGCTTATTATTTGCCAGCCACTATAGTAAACTGAGGTAGGGACTATGTATGGGCAAGGAAATCAATCACACAAAATCAGTGGTGGAGCCATGATTTGAATTTAGGCTGACTGACTCAAGAGTGCATTTTATTATTATTATTATTATTACTATTATTATTTTGAGTCAGATTTTCATTCTGTCACCCAGGTTGGGACCACTGGCACACGCTATCACATCAGGCTAATTTTTAAAATGTTTTTTGTAGAGACGAGTTCTCACTATGTTATTCAGGCTAGTCTTTTTTTTTTTTTGAGTTGGAGTCTCACTCTGTCGCCCAGACTGGAGTGCAGTGGCCGCTCCCGACCAGCTGGGCTCCGGCGATCCTTCTGCCTCAGCCTTCCAAGTTGCTGGAACTACAGGCGCTTGCTACCATGCCCAGTTAATTTTTGATTTATTGTAGTGATGAGGTCTCACCAAGTTGCCCAGGCGGGTCTCAAACCCGCGGGCTCAGGCAATTCACTCACCTCAGCCTCCCAAGGCATGGGATTACAGGCTGAGCCACCAAGTCCGGGTACTCAGGCTAGTCTTAAACTCCTGGGCTCAAGTAATCCTCCTGCCTTGGCCTCCCAAAGTGCTGGGATTACAGGTGTGAGCCACTGCACTCAGCCTCATTCTATTGTATTCTTTTTTTTTGACTCAGTCTCACTCTGTCACCCAGGCTGGAATTCAGTGGTATGTTCACAACCACCTCAGCCTCGACCTGCTGGGATCAGGTAATCCTTCCACCTCAGCCTTCCAAGTAGCTGGAACTACAGGTGTGAGCCACCACACCTGACTAATTTCTTTTTTTTTTAATTATAGAGATGATGTCTCGCCAAGTTGCCAAGCTGGTCTTGAACCCCTAGGCTCAGGCAATCCTCCTGCCTCAGCCTCCCAAAGTGCTGGGATGACAGGTGTGAGCCACTGCAACCAGATTCATTCTTTACAATCACTGCATCTTCCTATACCCCCCTCTCCATATCTCTTGTTTTTTTTCAGTAATGGTCCCAACTCTTTGCTGCCTTGACACAATAGACTGATGCTATTTAGCCAGCATGACCCAATTTTTAATGTGCCCTGCCCAGTTCTTTGTTGGATGGCTCTAACTCTTGCTGACTATGGCCCAGAGTATCCAACAACTTTATGAGAACCTCTGCCCTAGTAGAAAGTCTATACCCTCCAGGCAGGTGGAAAAGGACTTTTCCACTCTAGCCTCACTCCAGTCTCCCACCTGATTTCTTTTTTTTTTTTAAAGATAGAGTCTCACTCTGTTGCCCAGGCTGGAGTGCAGTGGCACATACATGGTGATTCTTCTGCCTCAGCCTTAAGTAGCTGGAACTACAGTCATGCACCACCACACCTGGCTAATCTTTTGATTATTGTAGAGATGAAGTCTCACCAAGATGCCCGGGCTTGTCTTGAACCCGTGTGCTCAGGCAATCCTCTCACGTTGGCCTCCCCAAGTGCTGGGATTATAGGCATGAACCACTGCACCCGGCCTTCCCATCTGATTTCTTACACTTCCTCCCTTGAAGTCGTCCTTGAGCCAGGTCAAGCAAAGTTCCAGAGAGGCAAGGCTGATGACATTCTCCTCACCTGGAATGATCTCTGCATCCTTCCCAGCTATTCATATTCACATCCTATGTTTTCCAGGAACCCTTTTGTACAAAGCAGAGTTCTCAGGTTGCCAACCACAGAAACTGACCTTTAACAGATCTTATTGGAATGATATGGGAACGCTCACAGAATTCATAGACTCTGAACTGGCAGGTCCCAGGAAAAAGAGCAGTTAGGGAACATGAGGAGTTCAAGTGGCAGGAGTTAATAGGAGGTCCTTTCTGGGAGCTCCTATCCAGGATATATTTTTCACCCTTATGTTCCTGTGTTCAAGGTTCAAATCCCTGGAAGAGAGAGGGTGAATGGCCTAGTGTGGGTGACTGGGCCATGTATGCCCATTGGCAAAAAGCACTTTAACTGATGGTCCCACAAAGACTGCATGCAACTAGTTGGGAGCAGTTTCTAATGAATAATCAAGGTTCTACAACCGGAAGAAGGGAGACAGGTGCTGAGCAGGCCAGACTCTAGGACCATGGCCCTCTCTCTCTTCTCTTAAGCCTTAGACCCACATTGCTGTTTTCCCTATCGATGGTCTCTCACCCACTTGCCTTGCCATTTAAATTTTGTGTGGCAAAAACCACTCTCAAAGCCATTGTTGTGCTTGCTTCAGAGCACATGTATTACCCTCTCCCAAAGTTTATAATCTCCTCACAGCCAAGAGCTGAGGCTCCTAAATCCATGGGTTTACTCAGAGCCCTGCTATGGGCCAGGTAACAGGCCTTAGCGACTGGCTGAGTGATCAGCTATGTGAAGAAACAGGATACCAAGAGGGTGACAGTCTCCAGGTAAGCAGGAAGCTTTTCCTGGAGAGCCTTTTACCCCCAGAATACATCCATTCCCAGGCAGGGGCAACTAGCTCCAGAGGTTCTGGGAGAATTTGATCAAGGAATCGCAGCTTAAGACTGACTCCACTGGGTCAGGCTCCTCTAGACTTCCACCCTGGTCGTAGTGCTTCTGGAAACTGTCCTTATCATTATGTCTCCTTTTATGCCCCCTGCCCCTCGCCCTTAGTATCTTGTTAAGAAAGAGCCCTTATGAAACATAACACTGACATTAGCTCAGCTAACCTGCAGTATGGGAAAGAAATCTGGATAGGGGCAGTTTTTCTTTGGAACGCTTGCCCATAGCAGGTCTTCCTGCCATGAATCTTCCTTTCTCCTTCTCTTTTTCTTGCTAATAAACTGTTTTAAAACTTAAAAAGAAAACTGATAGGGATTCAGGACATGTGGCATCTGGAACCAACTCTGCCCTTAACTGTGTAGCTGGTCATTCACTCAACAAATAGATATTGGGAACCTACTATGTGCCAGGCACTGTTCAGGGCACTTCTGGGATACTTCAATGAACCAGAGACCAAGTTCCTGCCCTGCTGGGGCTTCCATTCTAGTGGGGCTCAGATAGTAAGCAGATTATGAGGCAGGGAGCAGGTTGCCCAACCATCTGGGTCACCATTTCCAGTCTCTTTCTTGGAAGTAGGAGGCCTTCATCAGCTCTCTTGGCTTTTTCAGATCTATCATTCTAGAGTTAAATGAATGAAGACAAAACACTTTTCTATATTTCATTCATGTCAAAGGGGTATTTAAAGTGCCCCAGGAGATGAAACATGACAGTGACATTTGTTTAGAAAAAAAAGTCCAGAAACTTGATGGGTGGCTGGAGACAGGAGACAGAGAGAGAGAGAGAGACGGAGGCTACATGATTAAAGGTCCACAAAAGTTTGTCATTACTGTATCTCCAGCCCTAGAACTATGCCTGACACATAATGAACGCTTACTAAATATCTGTTCGGTGAATGAATCATGTGGGAAAGGGGAAGGGGACTTGAGTGGTTGGGGGGAGTATTTCCTCACTGAGACTTCAGGCCCTCATATGTGACTTTTTCCTCCTTCTTGTCTTGGGAATACTGTTCCTTCTGTAAATCTCTTCTCAGGCCCATAGACCCAAGTGGTGTCCAGACCTGAGAGTCCAGAGTTTAACTACATACTTCTTCCCTCTCTCCATGATGCTAAGAAGTCCTTGCTCATTACTGACCATAACCCTGGAGTTTTGCCTCTTCTGAGGGAAAACTTCCCTCTCTTAATCTTTGTTTCTTCGTAAGAGGGAAGAATGTTTGCTTCCTAGGCACCTAATATAATCTTCCTTAATAGGCTTAAACCCAGAATCACAGATTCAAGTGCACACAGAAAGAGGCCAGGCAGGTAATGTCAATTTTGACAGTCAATACAGAGTGTTGTGCACTGTGGTAAACTAAAGAACTAAGCCCTATGTGACCAAGATCATACTTTAAAAAGTATAGTGTGGGCCAATCAAACCTCATCTGTGGGTGTTCGAAGACCGGTGGACTATCAGTTCATAGCATCTGTCATCAGAAACAAGCCAGAAAGACTTATCAACAACTCCCTCTTTACTTGGCAGTATGTCTCCCCTGAGACCACATGACTGTTTGAGTGGAGGTAAGGAAGAGGAGGATATGCCCACTAGAAAACAGAATGTAGGCTGATATCTTAAATAGTATCCCACATAGCCACATTTGGCTTGGGTAGGAACTTGTCTTGGGCTAAACTACATAAAATTGCTATAGAGGCACAATTACTGGCTCAAACAAAAGCTGCCTTTGACTATTGAGAGGGGAGAGTCTGGGTCAGAAGGATCAATTTTCTGATGAATCAGTGAACAATTCTGAGTGGAACTAATCAGGCTTGTGTTGTGTCACTTTCTTTATAACTTGTAGTTCAGTGATTTGAAATCTAATCACTCTGATTTCCCTCCATCTCCTCCTCCCACCTTCTTAATGTGTGCAAATATATTGCATATGCATGGACATACACGCATACCTAGAAAGAAATATGAGGATGAAGAAGAACACATTCTAGAGCTAAGAAGGTTGAGAGATGCTGGAGCTTTCTTGAATAGGACTGGAAACAAAGAAAGATGCGAGAGGATGTTGGCCAGTGGAAGGAATTTAGATCTCCTTGTCTCCAGGGAATCACAAGATCTCAGGGAAACATAGCCATGGGTAACAAATTACCTCCCCAGCAAGACGAATTCCTAGAGGATTACAGATGGGGAGTGTTCCCAGCAACACTTCCAGTTACTGATGCCAAGGGAATAGGTAGGGCAATCAATTCATTTTTCCTTCAGGATTTCAACTGATATTATCTCATAAAGCATTGAGTCATATTTCCAAAGGCATGTTAGCTCAGGTCTGGATTATCTGTCACATTAGTTAGGGTTATATTGGTTTCAGGGAAGAAAAGTGGACCTTGACTGACTTAAACAAAAAGGAGAATTAGTGGGAAGCTCCTTGGGGCTTTGATGAAATCAAAAGGAAAGCTGAATAACCACAGCTTAGCCAGGGAAAACACTGAGCACTAGGAATTCATGGTTGTGTGGCTAATTGACATGATTCTGTTTCAGTGTGCCTAGGTGTTCTGGTTTTTGGGGATAAGAGGATCTTCTGGGTCCTGAGATTACCTTGGGTTCCCTAGAAGCAGAGAGATTTCAGTGTGATTTATTGGGAAAGTACTCTCAGAAGAAACATGTAAGGGAGTGGGGGAAGCAGGATGGTGCAGGAGGCTAAAGCTAAGCCTCAGTCTGATCCCATGGTGGGATCTGGAATGTGAATGGCTCTACAGAGTTCTCCCATTCTGAAGTAATGATATACCCATCTATCCAGCAGTCCTTGGCTGTGGGCTGGCTCTAGGGGGAGAAGGGCACAATTACTCAAGCATTTTTGGGCAAGGTGATTCAATGGAAGGAACAGCTATGAGTTGTTAGCAGCCAACATTCACAACAACTGGGGGATTGTATACTGCCCAGGCAAGGAGCTCAACTGAATCCCCTCTCCTGGCTTAGATAAGGTGTCTGCCCAAGAGCAATCAGCCACTGAGAGAGAGAGAGAGAAAGAGAGAGAGAGAGAGAGAGAGAGAGAGAGAGAGAGAGACAGAGACAGAGAGAGAGAGAGAGACAGAGGCAAAAGTTTGAAGTCTAGACATGGCAGCAGGGGCTACTTCCAGAGGAGAGTAAATAAAAGATTGTTGTTGGGCCGCGATGCCAAATCGTGTCCAGAGTACCCATCTGAACCACTTCTATTGAAAATGCCCTCCTGGTCAGTGTGCACAGCTGGACAGGTGTTTCTTCCCAGGCACTTAACATAATCTTCTTTTTTTTTTTGAGTTGGAGTCTCTCTCTGTCGTGCAGGCTGGAGTGCAGTGACACTCTCACAGCCACCGCAGCCTCGACCTGCTGGGCTTAGGCTATTCTTCCGCCTCAGTCTTCCACACCTGGCTTATTTTTTGATGTATTGTAAGACGAGGTCTTACCAAGTTGCCCAGACTGGTCTCAAACCCCTAAGCTCAGGCAATCCCCTTTATCTTGGCCTCCCAAAGTGCTGGGATTACAGAACATAATCTTAACTGGTAGTGTGGATAGCTCCCCATCTTACCACAGTCCTCAACATTCCCTACTGTATATCACAATTGATGTTACTTGCCTGGCTTTTCTCTGTATGCATTTGAATTCATAACACAGGCCTAAACCCACAAGGAAGATTATGTTAGGTGCCTCGATAAATACCTAGAAGTGGAATCTATGAGTCATAGGACATGAATGTGTTTGGCTTTAGTAGACATTGTCAAAGAGTCATCCAGAATGGTGGTGCCATTGGTACTGCTTTTAACAATGTATGCCCCACATCCTTACTAGCACTTGGTGCTGTCTTTTTTCATTCTGGTTATTCTGGTAGATATGCAGTATTATCTCATGGTGGTTTTAATTTTTATCTCTCTGATGAATGATGAAGTCAAGCAGTAATTTTTTTTTTTAGTTGGGGTCTCACTCCGTTGTCCAGGCTGGAGAGCAGTGGCATGATCACAGCTCACACAGCCTCAACTTCTTGGGCTCAGGTAATCCTTCTGCCTCAGCCTCCTGAGTAGCTGGACTACAGGCATGTGGCACCATGCCTGCTTAACTTTTTGATTTTTTTGTACAGACAAAGTCTCATTATGTTACCTAGGCTGGTTGTGAACTCCTGGGATCAAGCAATCCTTTCATCTCGGCCTCCCAAAGTGCTGGGATTATACCACTACACCTGGCTGCAAGCACTATTTTATCTTTTTTTTCTTGTTGACTTATGAGAATGCTAATATATTCTGTATATAAATATATAACGTTCTTTATCAGATATATTTAACAAATGAGCTATATATGTGTATATATATATATACTATGCACACATTCATATTTGAGATTTATATATATTTCTATCACATATAATTTTATTTTTTAGTATGTTAACATTTAAACACTTTAATATATTTAATATATAATATGAAAATCACATCTATTGTCTCCCATTCTGTGACTTGCTTGATTTTTCACTTTCTTAAAGATATTTGTTTAATGAATACATTTATATTTTAGTCCAATTTATCAAATTTTTCCATTTATGGTTAGCATTTTCTGTGTCCTAGTTAAGCAATCTTTGTCCATATTACACATAAATGGCCTTCTATGGTTTTTTCCCTAAAAATTTTACCATGTTACTATCCACATTTAGAAATGCAATGCATCTGGAATTTATTTTTTTGTGTTATCAGATAGGAATTGAGGGTTCTCTTATTTTTCCTTACATGAATAGCCAATTATCTAGCACTATTTATGGAAATAAATAGACCACCTTTGCCAAATAGACTACTGCTGTCCCACTTCTGTCTTAATCAGCTGATAAAACATGTGTGTGGGTCTATTTTTAGCATGTTTGCTCTGTTTTATTGGTTTATTTCTTTATACTTGTATCAATATCACACTGCCTTAATAACGAAATCACTATACTAAATCTTAAGACAATCAATTTGCCCTGGCTTGCCCAGGACTTTCTGGGTTTTAAAATTCAAAGTACCGGCCGGGCACGGTGGCTCTTGCCTGTAATCCCAGCACTTTGGGAGGTGGAGGCGAGAGCATTGCCTGAGACCATGGGTTTGAGACCAGCCTGGGCAATATGGTGAGACCTCATCTCTATAATAAATAAAAAAATTGGCTGGTGTAGTGGTGTGTGCCTGTAGTTCCAGTTACTTGGAAGGCTGAAGTGGGAGGATAACCTGAACCCAGCAGGACAAGGATGTGGTGACCATGAACATGTCACTGCACTCCAGCCTTGGTGACAGAGTGAGACTACAATGCAAAACAAACAAAAACCTCAAAGTACTGCATCCCAGGAAATCTTAATTACCTGGCAAACTAGGACAGCTGGTTATCCTAATAGGTTGTAATATCTGGTGGCATAGATTCTGCAGCTTTTTCTTTTTCAAAATTACCTCAGCTATCCTTCATCTTTTGCATTTTAAAATAAATTTTAGAATCAGTTTGTTAATTTCCACCAAAAAAGGTCTTCTGGGATTTTCATCAGGTTTGCATTCAGGTATAGATAATTTGAGGAAATTATATATTTTCATATTTATTCCTACATATGTAAAGTTTTTTGATGCTATTGAAAATGGTATCATTTAAAATTTTGTTGTTGTCATTGTGTTGCTAGTACATAAATGAAATTTTGTATATTGACCTTCATTCAGTGACATAGCTGAATTCACTTAATTGTAAAAGTTTATAGACTATGGTATGTATATGTCATACTATCTGCAAAAAATGATAATGTTTTTCTTTCTTTACAATCCTTATTTATTCATTTTTTAAAAGTTTTTTCTTGTCTTATTGCACTGGGTGAAACTTCTGATACCATGGTGAATAGAAGTGGTGATAGTAATCACACAATTACCTTTTAAAAAAAAATTCCCAGATCCCCCTTCAAGGAATGCCTTCTAATTTGATCCTCAAAGGATACTGTTCTTTAACTAAAATAAATAAATAAAATCCTTGGAGGGTAAGACTTTTATGCACTGTGTCCAGAGACTGATTTCATGACAGATGGGTCTAATTTTGCCCCTCCTTTTACACAAATAAAGAATGGAAATACCACCAACTGAATCTCAATGAAATGACTTATTCACATTCACTCACCTAGTGCTAAAGTTGAGATTACAGCCCATATTTCCTGACAAGCTCCCTGTGAGCACATCTGTTGGTTGTCATCTGCCTGGCATCACTTACCCGTTCTTACCTCTGCTTTGTTCTGTCTCCATTTCAACCATGGATTCCAATGAGTTTGCTAATCATATTGCTCCATCCCCTCAGCTACAGGACCATAAATGGAACCCATCAATTTACTTCTTCCCCAAATTTGAAAATCAAATGGAAGGCTCCAAAAGTGTCATAGAAGCACTGGGAGCAGGCCTAGGGTCTCCTGCTGGTGAGGACCTGGAGCTCCCCAGTTTCTTGTCCTTCTAAAGTTCTTGATCTTCAGATTTCCCCTCAACTCTAGAACTACTCAAGAATTCTCTTTCTGATAAACTCTCTCTTCCCCTTAGCCAGAGTCAGTTTTTATTGTATGTTAGATAATTAATACACATCTGATTTTCTTTTTTTCATCACCATCATTAAACAAAATGGGATTTTTCTTTTTTTAGTTGGAATCTCATTCTGTCACCCAGGCTGGAGTGCAATGGCGCCCTCATGGCCACTGTGGCCTTGACCTGCTGGGCTCAGGTGATCCTTCTGCCTTAGTCTTCCAAGTAGCTAGAACCACAGGCATGCGCCACCAAGCACGGCTAATTTTCTGATTTATTGTAGAGATGAGGTCATACCAAGTTGTCCAGGCTGGTCTCGAACCTCTGAATTCAAGCAATCCTCCTGCGTTGGCCTCCCAAAGTGCTGGGATTACAGGTATGAGCTATCATGCCTGGTCAAAATGGGAACATTTTTAAAGAATGTAATTGCATTCTATTTACTTATATTTTACTTACTACATTTTACAAACATGTTTTTCTTAATTGGCTTAAAACTAGTCATTGAATGTTAACAGCATAACTGAATTTTCCTTATTGCGTGTGATGGATATATTCCCAGGTTTATTTATCCTAAAAGATATCAAGCAACTTAGAAAAAAAAAATTATTTCTGTCTCTTTAAATCATCTAGTCTAAGGTCAGGAAAACTTTTCTGTAAATATTTCTATCTTTGTGGACCATATGGTCTCTCTCACAACTACTCAACTGCTGTTGTAGCCATAGACAATACATAAATGAGTGGGTGTGGCTGTGTTCCAATAAATGGACACTGAAATTTGAATTTCATTTAATTTTCATGTGTCCTAAAATTATTCTTCTTTTGATTAAAAAAGAATTTAAATATGTCCAAATGATTCTCGTTTGTAGGCCAGAAAAAAGTAGATGATGGTCAGATTTGTCATATGGGTCATAGTTTGCCAAATTCTGCTCTAATCCCGATTGATTATACATTTTTTTCTTCTTTTGAGTTGGTCTTGCTTTGTCACCCAGACTGGAGTGCAGTGGCACAATCATGCTACCACAACCTCCACCTGCTGGGCTCAGATTTTTCTGCCTTAGCCTTCCAAGTAGCTGGGATTATAGGCACATGCCACCATGCCCTGCTAATTAAAAAAAAAAAAAAATTATTATAGAGACGAGGTCTTGCCATGTTGCTAAGGCTGGTCTTGAACTCCTAGGCTCAGGCAATCCTCTTGCCTCAGCCTTCCAAAGTGCTGGGATTACAGGGGTGAGCCACGGTGCCTAATCTGATTGTATATTATTGAACAAAATAAATAATGGCTTATACAATTGAGATTATAAAATAATAGGCATTATTTATGGAATATATTGCAATTCATTTGTCTCGTAACTTGATAAGAAAGTATTCAAGGACATAACTATAAAATATTAACTGGATAAGATTTTCTTATTCCCAGGAATTCCTTTATAACATAGGAGAATGCAGAAAGATTATACTATAAATTAAACTTTTTTGTAGTTGTTTCTGGACTATCTTATTTTATAATATATTAATTAAACATTTATTGTTAACATAGAATCAAGGAAAATAAGAGACTTTAGATGTAAAACACTTAGTCACCTAGAGTAATAATGATGGCTTATATTCATATAGCATTTGATAGTTCACAAAAATTATAGTTTTATATGTTATCTCTTATGATCTTACAACCCTGGAGGTAGACAAGCAAGGTATTATTACCTTAATTTAGAGAAGACCAACCTGCCCAAGATTACACAAGGGACAAGGGAGTGGGAGAAATACTCTGGTCACACCTCTGAAT
This sequence comes from Carlito syrichta, assembly GCF_000164805.1. Taxonomy (NCBI): domain Eukaryota; kingdom Metazoa; phylum Chordata; class Mammalia; order Primates; family Tarsiidae; genus Carlito; species Carlito syrichta. The sequence goes on along the minus strand of NW_007249266.1, from coordinate 417,634 downwards.
CATAGTCAAGAGTTGTTTCCATAAAATATAATAACACAATCATGTAATTCAAGAACTGGGTAATGAGTGAATCCTGCTTCACCAGCTGAGGAACACACAATGTCTCCCCATAAGGATGTGTCTAGCTTGTCAACTCAAGTTCCATATGCCTAGGTTAGCGGGAAATCCAGATGGTTCTTTCTCTCTTCACTTTACCTCCTTCCCCCAATACGTGTAGGAATCACAGTGCACAACCACAGCTGACGGCTCTGGAAAGTATTGCCTGCTATCACTGCTGACTCTGGAACATGCTAAAGCAATACCTTTGTCAAAGCTATACCCTTGAAAAGCAGTGCTCTTACCATCTTCCACTTTTGTCCACAGGATTTCAGCACAGTATCTTTATATCTGCTAAAGACCTGGTCTGAAATAATTGCAGCCTAACTCAGACCCAAGCTCCAGCTACCACTACCATGACCCCTTGTTGACACATAAGCCATCTGAAAGAAGTGACATAGATTGAGCTTTGTCCTCACTGTGGTTGATACTGGCATACCTCTCCTTAGTGCTTCCATAAAAAAAGAAGGGCAATGCCTCTTTCCTCAGAATTACACATTTAGATGAGTGCACCCCATTTCAGTGGCTCAGAGGTCCCAATATTATTGTATAGTTCTTTGAATTTGTTGTTTCTTCCCCAGGGTATAAGCCAAGTGTAGAAATAAGCCGTCCTAAAGACTTTATTATTTACTTAAAATGTAACTTGTTATGGAACATTTCAAACATACCAGAAAAAAAGGAGAATATGCTATTATGCCTCCTTTCTCTCTCCTATATACTCAGCACTAAGCTTTAATACTTGTCAACTCTCACCTGATCTTTTTTTTTTTTTTTTTTTTGAGTTGGAGTCTCACTCTGTCACCCAGACTGGAGTGCAGTGGCGGCTCCCGGCCACCGCAGCCTCGACCTGCTGGGCTCTGGCGATCCTTCCGCCTCAGCCTTCCGAGTAGCTGGAACTACAGGGGCGTGCTACCACACCCGGATCATTTTTGATTTATTGTGGAGATGAGATCTCGCCAAGTTGCCCAGGCAGGTCTCGAACCCGCGGGATCAGGCAATCCACTCACCTCAGCTTCCCAAAGGCGCAGGACTACAGGCTGAGCCACCAAGCCCGGCTTCTCACTTGATCTTACTTCTTCTGTCCTCCCGCTTCCTCCTCTCCCTCTGGAGATAATAAAATTTCATCCCGAAATAAATTAGTATATGTTTCTAACAGAAAAAGACTGTTTTCAAAAATGTAGTTACAGTATCATGACACTGATAGAATTATTAATCCTTAATTAATATTAATTCCTTAATATCATTTAATATCCAATCTATAGTCAAACTTTCCAATTGTCTCAAAAATGTCTTTTTATCATTGGATTGTAAAATCAGGATCCACTTACTGTATTCAGTTGTTATATCTCTTAAATATTTTTTCAATATATTAAGGTAATTTATTTGTTGAAATACTGTCATTCGTCGTATAGGTCTTTCATATACTGGGTTTAGTTGACTGCACTTCTTGGTGTTGTTTGACACCTTCCTGTATTATTATGCTCTTTTTCCTCATTAACTGGTAGTTAGATTTAGAAGTCTGTATTCAAAGTCAGAAAAATTTTTTGGGGGGGATGGCAAAAATATTTCATAGGTGGTTCATATATTTTCCATTGTACCTCATTGGAATGCATATGACCTACAGTTATTTGATTCTAGCGATGTTAAAATTAATCAGTGGATCCAGATGTTGTCAGCCTGGTCCATCCAGTATAACTCCACCCATCAATTTTTCATTTAAAGGTTTTAGCAGCTATTGATAATGTAACTTAAATCTGTTATTTCAGTAGTTTTCTGAAATGATGGTTTTTTAAATGGTATCATTCTTTTACATTTATAAGTTGGAAATATTTTATACAAAAGGACTTTTCTTTAATAATTCATTGGCTATAAGGAAATACATTTATACAATAAAAGCAGAACAAGTGTTTGATTCTTCCCTTTATTTATTAATTACCACTACTGTGTAAGCCAGGCTCGGTGGCTCAGCCTGTAATCCCGCACCTTTGGGAGGCTGAGGTGAGTGGATTGCTTGAGCCCATGGGTTCGAGACCCGCCTGGGCAGCAAGACCTCATCTCTACAACAAATCAAAAAATCAGTCGGGTATGGTAGCGCATACCTGTAATTCCGGCTACTCGGAAGGCTGAGGTGGAAGGATCGCCGGAGTCCAGCAGGTCGAGGCTGCGGTGGCTGGGAGCGGCCACTGCACTCCAGTCTGGGCAACAGAGTGAGACTCCAACTCAAAAAAAACCAAAAACAAACCACTATGTATCTTGTATAGGTAATTAGCAACTTGTATAGGTAAACATTTTTCTTTTTCTTTTTCTTTTTTTTTTGGAGACAAGGTCTCCCTGTGTCATCCAGGCTAGAGTGCAGTGGCATGATTATAGCTCACTGCAGCCTCCAACTCCTGGGCTCACCTCAGCCTCCCTAGTATTAAGACTATAAGCCACCACAACCAGCTAATTTAAAAAAATTTTTAAATTTTTTTAGGGACAGGATCTTGCTATGTTATCTAGACTGGTTTCAAACTTCTGGCTTAAGCAATCCTCCCACTTTTGCCTCCCAAAGAGCTGAGATTAAAGGCGTAAGCCACCATGCCCGGTTGTGAATTAATTTTCTTGGTATCATTATAAACTTGTAAATTTCTTTTGTTCTTTAGACAGAGTCTCACTTTGTTGTCTAGGTTGGAGTGCAGCAGCCCCAACCGCATTCACTGCAGCCTCGGCTTCCTGGCCTCAAGTGATCCTCCTGTCTCAGCCTTCTGAGGAGCTGGGATTACAGGTGTACCCCACTATACTCAGCTATGTGATGTCCAGGTTAGTGCAGGGATTACAGGCATGAGCCACTGCTCCCGACCCTAAATTTGTGGATTTTAACATCATTGATGTGAAAAGTGATTTAAAAGATATTCTGCAGGCAATGGTGAGCCACCATAGGTAATACCCAACTTTCAAACATAAAGCATAGCTGAAAAAGTAACTCAAAATCAAAAAAATAAGCTTACTTGTTATTTTATTTTATATTATTTATTTACTTCTTTAGTTGGAGTTTTACTCTGTCGCCCAGACTGGAGTACAGTGGCACACTCATGGCCACCACAGCCTCGACCTGCTGGGCTCAGGTGATCCTTCTACCTCAACCTTCCAAGTAGCTGGAACTATAGGCATGTGCCACCATGCCCGGCTACTTTTGTTTTTGATTTATTATAGAGATGAGGTCTCTCCAATTTGCCAAGACTGGTTTTGAACCCATGGGCTCAGGCAATCCTCTCACCTTGGCCTCCCAAAGTGTTGGGATTATAGGTGTGAGTCACTGTGCCCAGCCTAACTTACTTGTTTTAAAAAGGAATCCTTTCCCGAATAACTGAAATATATGATAAACTCTCTAAACATACTTAAGCTTTTAGGCACAACTCTTAATAATGACTGTTTCCAGGATCTGTACTTGCTCTCTGATTTTCTCCTTTTCCTTCACTCCATTTACTGGCCTTCCTTGAATGAATGCTTGGAGTATGATTGAGGCTAGAGATTCACTGCTTCCAGCATACCTTGTAAAGATTTCCATCTCTATATCATTCAAATTACATTTATAAGGCCTGCATTTCCTTTAACTGGAATTTATATCTGCATTTTCATAAAATAAGAGCAAATTAAAACTCAAATACTTGAACATTACTCAAATAATTGGGTACTACTCAAATAATTGGACAATCACAGGGAGACTGCTCAAACTGCAACAATGACTAACAGGCAGTGCCACCATGTGTGGGTTCCACATTTCTGGTAGCTTAGGTACCAAAGCCAGCATCTGGTGTGTAAAAGGAGGTTTGGGCATTTTGATGGAGAATGCATGCAACTGTTATTGACTATGACACGTTGGATTGTTTGTGTCAGCTTACTTGTTATGTCTCCACTAAACAAGGGAATTCTAGGAGGGCAGCTGCCACAGGCTGTATGTTTATTTACTCCCAGCATGTACATTTTTTTTTTGAGTTGAAGTCTCACTCTGTCACCCAGACTGGAGGGCAGTGGCACATTCCCAGCCACCACAGCCTTAACCTGCTGGGCTCAGGTTATCCTTTCCCCTTAGCTTTCCAAGTAGCTGGAACTACAGGCACGTGCCACATGTCCTGCTAATCTTTTGATTTATTGTAGAGATGAGGTCTCGCCAAGTTGCTCACGCTGGTCTCGAACCCGTGAGCTCAGACAATCCTCTCACCTCGGCCTCCCAAAGTGCTGGGATTATAGGTGTGAGCCACCATGCCCAGCTTACATATTTTTTTTTAATGAAAGAATAAATGATGTATCAAGACAAGAAAAAATTCTACAATGGTTTTGAGAAGTAAGAATCGTAATTAGATCTAATTTGTAGTTGCATATTTTGACTCTTTGGCATTGGTATTTGTCTTACTCTGTTCATGCCGCTATAACAAAACACAATGTATTGGGTAGCTTATAAACAACAGAAATTTATCTTTCATAATCACAGAAGCCAAAATCAAGGTGCCAGCAGATTCAGTGTCCTTTGAGGGCCTGCTTCCTCACAGACATCTATTTTCTCACTCTAATCTCACATTGTGGAAGGGGTGAGAGGTCTCTCTCAGGCCTCTTTTATGAGGGCACTAATCTCATTTGTGAGGGCTCTGTTGCCATGACCTAGTCACCTCCCAAAGCCCACCTCCTGGTACTATCACTTTGGTGGTTAGGATTTCAGCATACAAGTTCTGGGAGGACATAAACATTCAGACCATAACAGTGATTTATCTCATTATGGATATAGTACATTTCAGTTTGAAATATTTAGAAAAGAAAAAAATTAAAATCACAGATAATTCCATTCCCTAAGGTTAACTTTTGTATTTTTTTTTTTTTTGAGTTGGAGTCTCACTCTGTCACTCAGACTGTAATGGCACATTCATGGCTACCGCAGCCTCAACCTACTGGGCTCAGGCGATCCTTCCGCCTCAGCCTTCCAAGTAGCTGGAACTATAGGCATGCACCACTATGCCCGGTTAATTTTTGATTTATTGTAGAAATGAGGTCTCACCAAGTTGCCCAGGCTGATCTCGAACCCATGGGCTCAGGCGATCCTCTCACCTCAGCCTCCCAAAGTGCTGGGATTATAGGCATGAGCCACTGCACCCGGCCAACATTTGTATTTTTCTGTCTGTATATTATTATTATTATTATTATTATTTTTGAGTTGGAGTCTCACTCTGTCACCCAGACTGGAGTGCAGTGGCCGCTCCCGGCCGCTGCAGCCTCAACCTGCTGGGCTCCAGCGATCCTTCCGCCTGTCTTCCAAGTAACTGGAACTACAGGCGCGTGCTACTATGCCCGGCTAATTTTTTTATTTATTTATTGTAGAGATGAGGTCTCGCCAAGTTGCCCAGGCAGGTCTCCAACCCACGGGCTCAGGCAATCCACTCACCTCGGTCTCCCAAAATGCTGGGATTACAGGCTGAGTCACCGAGCCCGGCCGTGTCTGTATATTATTAAACAGAATTGGGATCACTTAGAACATACTGTTTAGTAACCGACTTTTTACATTCAAACACATGATAAACATACTAGGCCACCTTCTTTTATAATAGAAGTTTTAATTGCTATATTCCATGATATTTCATTATCAAATCTATTTTTTTTTTTTGAGTTGGGTTCTCACTCTGATGCTCAGGCTGGAGTGTAATAGATCATGGCCCACTGCTGCCTCAAACTCCTGGGCTCAGGCAATCCTCTAGCCTCAGTCTCCTAAGTAGGTAGAACTATAGGCACACACCACCACACCCAGCTAATTTTTTGATTTTTTTGTAGAGTTGAGGACTTGCTGTATTGCCTAGGCTGGTCTTGAACTCCTGGGCTCAAGCAATCCTCCTACCTTGGCCTCCAAAGTGCTGGGACTATAGGTGTGAGCAACAGTGCCCAACTCATTATCATATTTATTTTTTTCAATTTTTAATTTTTGATTCGGGGGTACACATGTGTATTCATTACATGGACATAATGTGTGGTGGGGACTGAGTCTCAGTGTCCCATTCCCCAGGTAGGGAACATTGTGCCCTGTAAGTAGGTTTCTATTTTTAAAGTAACCAGATCCAAATCCAATTTCTGTAATATGAAGTTCTGATGAACAGGACCACAGAGCAGTGATTTTGATCAGGATTGCCCTTGTTAAGAAAAGCTGGCTATTCCATGGCATGCACAACTCCAGGATATGAGATTAACTTCAACAACTATTCATTTAGTATGGTTTGATTTTCTGCCAGTCTTATGACCGCCTTGAAGCACATCCTAGGACAGAGAAAGTTATGTTTGATGTCCAGGGAAGCAGCAAACTAGAGGCGCTATCCCACATTCTAGATCACAGTGTCCACATTCTCTTTACACAAAGTCATCCCTTTACTGTAGCAAATTTTGAACTAAAATGTTAAGAATGTTATATAAGGTAAGTCAAACATCATGTGGGGAAGATAAACCTGTTAGTGTAAAAATGAAAGGAAGCTAAAGAGAAAACAGACATATCTGCAGATACATTTTCAAGATTGTACATGGTGTGAATGTCCTTCTCACAGAAGATGATTCATTGTCACTTGCTTCTGAAGTGTTTCCCAGGTATCCGCATTAGCAGCCACCCTGCCCCCAGGGTATCGAGGGCAAATAAATATGTTTCAGGCAGACTGACAATAGGAAAGAATTTTAAGGACAAGAAACTACCTGCAATACCAGGTGGGAGTGTCCTGAAAAGTGATGTGCTGAAATACTGACCCTTCCAGATGGTTAACTTTAATACTCATGCATTCATTTTTTTGTGACGTTCACCCATCAGTGACAACTGAATATATGACAGCCTGATGATTCAAGGGAAAAAATGCTGTATTGTGTATGAAACTGGAAGAGATTCAAAGAGAGTGCCAGGGCATTGACTAACTTCCTTAAAAAGCTTAAGGAAGGTCAGGCACAGTGGCTCAAGTCTGTAATCCCAGTACTTTGGGAGGTGAAGGCGAGAGGTTTGCCTGAGCCCATGGTTTTGAGACCAGCAACATGTAAGACCATGTCTCTACCATAAAACATCAAATAAATAAGTTGGGCGTGGTAGCATGCGCCTGTAGTTCCGTCTACTTGGAAGGCTGAGGCAGAAGGATCACCTAAGCCCAGCAGGTCGACTCGTGCAGGTGGAATGAAGACTTCAACCCCAAAATACCCAAAAGCAAGAAGAAACAGTGCTTGGGCTTTTGAGTTAGTTGGAGTGGTAAGTATTGTTTTTTGACCATCCACTTCCTTATTTTGATGACAGTACCCTATTTTTTCTTCCGGGGAACCACTCCTTTCCTGTAGTCCATGCTCTTTGGGTAAAGCATATGACTCAAATTTGGCCAATCACAGCACAGAATTTTCTTCACCACTGAAATTAGTTAAGGGACAGGAAGTAACCCATGTTAGTTCGGTGAATCCAGGAACTACTGGAAAGGATCTTTTTCTTGCTGGACTGGGGTGAATGAAGAACTGAAGTCCAGTTATTACATGAAATCTGAATATAAAGTCAATAAGGAAGACAGCCAGGCTGCTGCTTCTCTTTTTTTTTTTTTTAAAGATGGGGTCTCACTGTGTTGTCCAGGTTGCCCAGGCTAGAGTGCAGTGGCTATTCACAGGCACAGTCATCACACACTACAGCCTTGAATCCCCCTGGTTCAAGCAATCCTCCTGCCTCAGTCTCCTGAGTAGCTGTTTGCTGAAAAACATACAATCCGTTTGGGAAGACAAGACTATCAATTAACATGAAAACCAAAACCAAAAACCCCTTTAGAAAACAGGTGAATTGGCCAGGTGCAGTGGCTCAGCCTGTAATCCCAGCACTTTGGGAGGCAGAGGCAAGAGGACTGCCTGTGCCCGCAGGTTCGAGGCCAGCCTGGACAACTTGATGAGACTTCCTCTCTGCAATAAATCAAAAAACAAGCTGGGTGTGGTAGCACGTGCCTGTAGTTCCAGCTAATTGGAAGGGTGAGGTGGAAGGATCGCTGAAGCCCAGCAGGTCGAGGCCACCATGGCCATGGCTGTGAGCATGCCACTGCACTCCAGCCTGGGCGACAGTGAGACTCCAACTCAAAAAAAAAAAAAAAGAAGAAAGAAAGAAAGAAAATAGGTGAATTGTGAACAGTACTGCATATCAATAATCTAAGCAGCAATATAAAGTACCTACAAACAAAGCCAGCAAAGAACAAAAGCATTAATAAGAGGCATTAAGCTAAAACTCTCAGTCTTTCCATCAATTCTCTAGGCACTGAAACTTATATTCCTGATCTTGAGGTAGATTCATACATATATAGCTCCTACCTGGATATGTACTCTGAATCACTAACTCATATCTCTGCTTAGATGTCTAACAGGCATCTCAAACTCAACTTGTCCACAAAAAGTCTTGCTCCAAACTGGCTTGATATACCTGTCTTCCAAATTTCAGTTGATGGCAACGTCTGTTTGCTCAGGTCTAAAACCTTAAGTGTTATCATTTACTTTTCTCTTTCTTACATCTCAAGTCCATTCCATGAGCAAATCTTGCTGGTTCTACATAATTTGTTCAGAATCTAAACACTACCTCCACTGCTATCTGAATTTTAAATTTTTTTGAGCCGGAGTCTCCCTCTGTCGCCCATGTTGTAGTGCGGTGGCATGCTCACAGCTGCTGTAGCCTTGACCTGCTGGGCTCAGGCAATCCCTCCACTTTAGCCTTCCAAGTAGCACAGGTACATACCACCACACCTGGCTAATTTTATTCTGATTTATTGTAGAGACAAGGTCTTACCAAATTGCCCAGGCTGGTCTTGAACTCCTGGGCTCAAGCAGTCCTCCTGTCTCAGCCTCCCAAGGTTCTAGGATTACAGGTGTGAGCCAGCCTATCCAGCCTGAAACACTTTTAAATCTTGGCTTGAAACACCTTTTCCTTGGAGAGGCCATTTCTGACACTTCAGATTAGGCTGAGTCTCCCCTCTTTACTCCTTTATGGCAGCACATACCTCCCTTCGTAAAATCTGTTAGATTGTAAAGTAATTTTTGTGAGATTATCTCCCTTACCAGAAAGTTTCATGAAAGAAAGAAACACAGCTTTCTTTTTGCTTCCCATTAGATCCCTAGCATTTCGAAAGTATCTAGCACATATTAAGAAGTAAGAAGTTAGTACTCATTAAAAAATAGTAACAAACTTTGGAATTCTAGCTCCTTAAGGGCAGTGATCCTGTCTTGTCCCTGTGAGACAAGTACATAATTGGGTATAGCAGATGTATAATAGTCTGTAAAATAAGTTGTAATATAAAGGATGTTTTATTCACATAATGCAGAAGAGCCATCACTTGATTATCTGTGATAAGGCATTCATAATATAATTGATACCTACGCGAAGTCCCAAATTCTCCCCTCTCCTTACCTTACGGCTAAGACTGAAGAAATAATTTACATGTCATTTCTTCCCTCTGCTTATTCTCTGGTGGAGAAAAGGGTGCGCTGCCCTAGGTAGGAGAATCTATGTACAGCCAGAATTAGCTGTAAGTGAAAGTCTGCTCCCTAACCAATAAACCAGAGCATTCTTGTTAGGATAGTTAGATGTTTGGAAACTTCTTTTTTCAGTCAAATGAGGAAGGAGTCTCTCCTTTTCCTTTGACAACAATCTCTTTGCAAGTAGTTCAGTGCTCAGAGGATGTATTAAAACATACACACAGTTCAGTGCTCAGAAGATGTATTTATAAAACATAAATCTATAGGTTTATTCGAGCATGATAATATGGAATAGTATAAGCAGAAAATGCAAAAACCTTACAAATGAGTCACTTTCAACTTTACTGACCCACAGAATTTTGTAATAAACTTTTTGAGATAAGCACCACAACAAGTTTATTAACTATCAATATTTGCTAATTTAGGGAAGAGAGAAGAGCCAAATTAAAATATAAGTGAATTATTTCAAAATGTTAACTCTTTTGATATGAACATAAACATAAATTAAAAATCTAAAGAAAACAGCGAAATGTCAATTTCCTAGTTTTAATAATGTATCATAGGTAAGTAAGAGGACACCAATGGGGAAAACTGGGCAAATAGTACACAGGTCCTTTCTGTACTATTTTTGCAACTTTTTGTGAGTCTAAAATTATTTCCAAATAAAAAGTAAAACAAAGGAAAAAAATATAGCAAGAAAAAAATAGTAAATCTAGATAAGGAATTTTTAGGAAAAGAACTTAAAACAAATACATAGTCAAAGACAGTTCCACTGCCAGGTTTCTATAATGTTTCCAATACACACACAGACACACTTTACTAATAAAAATAGAAGTCAGAAGCTCAAGACCAGCCTGGGCAACATAAGGAGACCCTATCTCAACAACAACAAAAACAAATAACCAGGTGTCCTAGCTATGCAGGAGGCTCAGGCAAGAGGATTGCTTGGGCCCAGGAGTTTGAGGGTACAGTGAGCTATGATCACACTTCTGCTTTCCAACCTGGACAACAAAGTGAGACCCTGTCTCTTAAAAAACGAAAAAGGCTTTGAAAAGTGGTACCCACCAGGCTCGGTAATCTCAAGCACTTTGGGAGGCTGAGGTGAGAGGATTGCCCGAGTCCACGGGTTTGAGAACAGACCGGACAACTTAGCAAGACCTCATCTCTACAGTTAAAAAGTAAATAAATAAAAAGTTAGCCAGGCATGATAGCACATTCCTGTAGTTCCGGCTATTTGGAAGGCTGAGGCAGAAAGATTGCCTGAACCCAGCAGATCGACGCTGGGGTGGTCGTGAGCATGCCACTGCACTCTAGCCTGGGTGATGAAATGAGACTCCAACTCAAAAAAAAAAAAAAAAAAGATTAAAAAAAGTGGTACCCTACTTTAATGTTTGAACTGATGATGTTTCCAGGGATATACAGATTGAAACATAGTATTGTGCTTGTAAAGGGCAATTTTATGAAAACCACAACAATGAGTATTTGCTCTTAAAAAATGAAAAAATTTATTTCTTGGCCTCATCAAAAAAAAATGTGGATTTGTTATGAAAGGAACACAAACAGTCAAATCCTACCACCTCATCCCTCCAAATTGTATAAATACTTGCAAAATTTTATTTCATTTATTAATACACCCTAAAAGCAGCCAGATCACACAGACCTGGGCACATTCCCATGTCAGAATATTTCCATAAAGATCTGGGAACACATGTTTTTGGCAAAAAGAAATCTATCAGCATCATACTTTTTAACATTTTTGGAAGCATTCAAATCACATAGAATATTATGAACTCTTAAAACAAGTTAAGTAGTTTTTTTGGTTGCAAAATAGACGGCAGATATTCTACAGAAGAAGTAAAAACACAGAGAAGTTCCAAAACTGTTCCATACCACTCTACCTTAAAGTACATATATATTTTACATTTTTACTTTACTTTATTTTTTAAAATAGAGATAGGTTCTCACTATGCTGCCAGGCTGGATCGCAGTGGCTATTCACAGGCACAACCATCACACACCATAGCTTTGAATTACTGGGCTCAAGCAATCCTCCTGTCTCAGCCCCCTGAGTAGCTGAAACTATAGGTACCCGCTACTCTGCCTGGCATACAGTATATTTTCATAGTAAATAAAACCAATATAGAAAATCTGCTTGGCAGGACACTCCAATTATCTTTTACTCTTAAATATTGAAGTCCACAATGGTATGGTCTAAAGAAAAAGAGTAATTTGGACTAGACAGACCTGAGTTCAAATTTTGACTCCTCCAGTTACTAGTTTTATTACCTTTGGCAAATCACAATCTCTTGGACCTCAATGTATTTATTGTTAAAACAGGTATAATAATAACCATATCTCAAGGTTAGTCCTGGAAGAGGTAATATATATAAGTGCTTAGCATGATGTTCTATAAATAATAGGCAGTAAAGAACTGTTAGCTTCCTCCTAGTCCCAGTATTCCCAAAAATACAATGCAAAATATTTCTGTTAGTTTGGCACAAACCAAAACAAGTGGTGAGAAAGTAAAATACAAAGGGCAAGAGACTCTAACCCTAATATATCCAGACAATCTTTCCATCAATTCTGCACTTAATATTTAATAAACATTGGGTTTATTGGTATTGTTCAGGTAATACATTAATATCTGAGTAGATCCTTTACCTTTATTTCAATCGATTTAGCAAAGGATGTCATTAATCCTTTTAAGTTAGAACATAATAGTACAATCTTTTGGGAAGATCGAGCTCTTCTTCAGTCAAATATAGTTCCAATGTTTACTCATGGGTCCAAGAAAAATAGCAATACAAAAGAATTTGTCTCTTAAGATCGATGGGTATAATTCCGCCTGGCTCTTGAACCTCCTGTATTAGAGCTATAGTGCCAACCCCCATAAACTCTAAGGGTGAACACGTCTTCTGAAATTGCAGAGGGACTGGGCAGCACAGAAACAGCCCTTAAGAAGGCTTTAGGCTGGGCGCAGTAGCTCACACTTGTAATCCCAGCACTTTGGAAGTCCAAGGCAAGAGGATTGCCTGAGTCCACGGGTTCAAGACCAGCCTGGGAGACTTGGCGAGACCTCATCTCTACAGTAAAAATAAAAAAAATAAAATTAGCCAGGCATGGTGGCATGCACCTATAGTTCCAGCTACGTGGAAGTCTGAGGCGGAAGGATCACCTGAGCCCAGCAGGTCGAGGCTGCGGTGGCCCAATGTGCTACTGCATTCTAGCCTGGGCGACAGAGTGACTCAAAAAAACAAGAAAAAAAAAAGGTTTTAAAGACAAGATCTTAACATAGAATTCGTGAGTTTATTCAAGGGGCTCTGAAACCCATAGTTCCTGTATGTAAAGCTGTGTCTATGTGTATTTCTTGCCTTTTTTTTTCAGGAGGGTACTCAACTATCACTTCCTCCTAAAAGTCTTCTCTAGCTGTCCTATCCAGCGAAAGAGAACTCACCTACAATCTCTTTCTCATCACCCCATGTGTTTCCTGCAGAGCCTTCCTACAATCTGTCATTATCTTGTTTGTTTGTTTAAGGCCCTCTATCCCACTAGAAGGTAAGCTTTCCAAGAGAAGGACCCGGGTCTTTCCCCAGGGCCTTGAACCTGGTGGGCCTCGGCAGACACTTCTGGCATAAATGGCAGAGCCGCGTCTATCAGATTTTTAACAGTCCCTATATATACTCTTCCCCACCCCCTTCCACCCCTCAGCATTCTTCTGAGGAAATAATTTTAAGATCACTCGTTTTCATTTTGGAAATAAGGCTTTTGGAATTTCTTCCGCACCCACCGTCACAGACGCTTTTCGGAGTGCCACCCAGTCCCCTTACCCAAGTCCACCCGGTTGTTGGGTTTGGAGGCGACCAGAGCAGGTGCAGGCCTGAACCAGCACCCGTATCAGTTCACATTAAGGACCCTAGTCCTGGGACAGGAGGGGCCGGGCAGGAACCGTGGGTCCGGAGAAGCCACCACCGCAGGCAGCCCCGGGCCTCTGCCCCACCAGCGGCCCAGGGCCCCGCCCTCCCGGCAGTCGCGCCCCGCCGCCCTCCCTCCGTCCCTCCCGCATGGCCCCAACGGCTCGCGATGGCGGAACAGAGAGGCAGGAGCGTCGCCGCTAAGGGAAATCTCACCGACCCGCCCAGCACGCGGCTCGCCGCGGGTCAGCCCGGGTACTTTGCCCCGCGGGGCTCAAGCCCGGCCCGCGGCGTGCGCCACTCCCGGGCAACCGCGGCCACAACTACTTCCGGGTGAGCGGGTCGTCGACCCCGTGGCCCCGCCCCTCCTCCGGCTGCCGCTCCGGCTGCGGCTCCTCCCGTGGGCCGGTTCCCGCTGTCTCCGCCGCCGTGACGACTAGGGCACCCCGGCGTGACTGACCAGCCGGCCGCTGGCGTCGGGAGCCGTCGCGTCCGTCCCGGCCAGTGTGGCCGGAGACCTGGAACTGAGTGGTCCAGCCGCGCCCCTTGCTCCTCACGCCCAGCCCCGCGGGCGTCCGGCGGGCTAGCCGCGCCTCGGCCCTTCCCGGGCGGCGACGCAGCCATAGCCCGCGCCCAGAGACAGGTAAGGGCCGCTTCTCCGCCGCTCGGTGGGAACCGGGAGCTCGGGGCTTCCTTCCCGGCCTCCGCAGCCCGGGAGATGCGCGCTGCCGCCTACCCCTGCTGGGGGCTGGGCTTCCCTGGGGACTGGCCAGCCCCCCGCGGGCTCCGGGCCGAGTCGCCCCCAGCCTGACGTTCTCAGGCATCGCACCCGATTTCCAGCGCTCCCAATGCCTCGGCGCGGGGAGGAGGGAGGTGGGTGCTACTCCCACTGAAGGAGAAATTAAATTGGGCAGCTGTCCCTCTGTTCCTCCCCTGTCGCCACACTCCCTCCAGATCTGTCCCTTGGAGGAGCACCTCAGGGAACGGTGTCAGGCCGGTGGAGGGCGTATCATTTTTATGGGGTAAAAACTCCTTCCTCCTTGACCCGAATTGAAGGCACTTGCCAGGAGGTTCTGCTTAATGCTTGACTAATAAGGGACATTATTCACACCCAGGTTGTTAAGTTATATAGCTCCAGTCAGGCCTGACTTTCCCTTTGCTGTGGATATCCAGCAGGATGCAGGAGGACCCAAGGAAATCCATTTCTTTTTCTTTCTTAGAGGGAAAAAAGTTCAAGTGTTTGCTTTACTTTTTCCACCATTGGGAGATGCAAATATCAGGCTGCTGAGACTCGGCTAAGGAAATATTGTATCCGAAGCTGTAACTGTTTGTAACTGGTTTCCTTTGAGTTTCCATTTAATGACTCAGCATTTGTGCCGTAAACAGAAAAACTATAGAGTGGGCTAACTAACAAAGAGAGATGTAAGGATAACAGGTTGGCAATTAATATTTTATGTTATCACAATGGGAAGAGAATGTGGATGCAGTTATGAAACAGGGGAGATGGAGATCAGGGTATGTATGGATGGATAAGTTCTTAATCAGTATTTCAAATAACAGTATTTTTTCAAAATAACATTTTATTTTGCGATGAATCTGTATGAAAAGGTGCAATTGTTGGAGAATGCACTGTTGCATTAGTTGGCAGGGACTCCAAGTTTGGTGTGGTTTGAAAGTCTTGCAAAATTAACCCTGTTTAACCAACATCATGCTCTGTTTAACAGATACAGAGATGATGACCTAGTATTATACTCATGTAGAATAAGAATTTTGGAAAGTATGATTCATCTGGAAGTTAGGTCACTCACTTTGTGAATCATTGGTGTGGATCTTAAAATTGAAATAGAAGAAAGCTAAGTTTGTTTCTGCCTGTCTAATAAGATGCCTTTACTCATATGAAGTGTTGTATTATGTTTTAAGTTTGTTGCTAACATGATATTTATTATCGTCAAGTATAAGAAAATAAAAGTTGAAGTAATGCAGAATGCTTGAATTTAGAATAATTTGAGAGTTCCTAAGTGATTGTTGTGATTTTACCTTTTTTCTTTTTTTTTGCCAGATGTGGGAAGATAAATGAAGGGGTCTAGAAATAGAGTACATGTCAGTGGAAAAAAGAGTTACCATCACTAAGGTATGAAAAAGTTCACTGCAAGAATTTGCATTATACAAAACAGTCTTTTGGGTAGAAAGCATAATTTTTGTGATTCTGTTCTTAAAAATGTAAAATGAGACTATATTGGGTTTTTATGTAAGTTCTGTTTTAGAAGAACGTGTGTTTTGAAGTTGTGATTTATTGGAATGAATCCACTGTAAACTAGAAATATCTTTTTATTGTTGAAATGTAGTTTGATTATTTTTGACTTTCAAAAAGTTAAGCAAAATAACATTGAAATCAGAGAGTTTTTGGTACTCTTAACCTTATTTTTTTTTTTCCTTCTTCTGGAAGTCAGCTTATTTTACTTTGATTTTTTTTTCCTTCTGGAAGTCAGCTTATTTTACTTTGATTTTAATTTATAAAGAACTTCAGTTGGTTATAAATTAATGGCAAGCTTATTCTGCCTGTCTAGCTTACCAGATTCCTTTAATTCTTTGACTGAATTTTGGCATCTTTGTTACTTTGATATCTATTCTTATATTCAGAGTGTTTCCTAATGTTGCTTTTGATTTTTGTCCAGCTAATAGAGACTTATGAGTTTCAGTTCCCTGTAAACAGAGATTCCCTTTTGGAAAATCCCTTGTGGAAACCACCGTAACTGACAGTCCTGAGGTAAATAAATATGCAAGGGAACCCTTGTTAGGTCAGGGTTTAAGCATCTCCATAATGAAAGAGAAAAATTGATACGGAGAATATATTTGGCAAAGTATCTCCCTCACAACAAAAATAAATCTTTACTAGAAATAAATAGAGCAGGAGGGAGGGAGCAATTTCTTGTAAATCTCTTTGTGAATTATTTACTCCTAGTGTGAGAAGGAACAGAGTTGAATATGTATAGAAAGAAACAATTCTTGGAGTGTGCTAGGAATGTTGATGAGGATCATTTAAGAGGAAATGAAATTCTTCTGTCCTTCATTTGGGAGCACTATCCATTGCACCTGCAAAATAGAGGCCTTTTCATAGCCTTTCCGTTTAAGGTAGTTACTTTCTCTCTGGAGATTGAATGAAGAGATGCCTAACTGTGAAATGTACTGTCTTATCTGGTTTGCAAATACATAATAGATTCTGTGATTATCATTTGAAATTAATCTTTTAAAACTTCAGAAGGAAGGAATTGAGCAAAATTTGCCTTGTGGGTAAAACAACTTAGTCTTTTTCCCTCGAAGATATAGATAGGACCCCCGAAAGTGATTTTTTTGGTGTTGTACATGGCAATTTTAGTTTTAAAGCTTTTTGACCTACAATAAATAAACTTAAATCAGACACTAAGCTAAAAACTGGATTGATCATGTGTTATACTTTTTATTTTGTTAATTTATTTTGGTGGGGAGGTCAATAAAATTTTATTTTTAAAGAAAATTTTGGGACTTGTTACATATGTATGCTTTTGTTTCAGTCTAGTGTTAGGGAGAGCAATAGATAAAAGTAGAGATGGATAGAAAGGGGGAAGAAATGGCATATATAGAAGGAGAATGCTTGCTTCGTAGATTCAGTAGATGGTTATGGGACTTTAAAAAATTCTAAAACATTTAAAAAGAAAATACTGTGTGATGAAAAGGATGTCTGCTTTCTCCCAGAGTGTCCTTACCCCTATTCACTTCTTGTGTGTATCCCTCTTCAAATTTCTATTACATGTACAATCATGTATGTTTAGGAGAAATATCCTGTACCGTTCGTTCTTGTTTTAATATATGAGCTTTCTATATTAGCACATATGTGCATCTTATTTTTTATTTTTTGACTTGGAGTCTCACTCTGTCACCCAGACTGGAGTGCAGTGGCCGCTCCCGGCCACCGCAGCCTTGACCTGCTGGGCTCCGGTGATCCTTCCGCCTCAGCCTTCCTAGTAGCTGGAACTACAGGCGCGCGCTACCATACCCGGCTAATTTTTTTTTTTAATTTTTATTGTAGAGATGAGGTCTTGCCAAGTTGCCCAGGTGGGTCTCGAACCTGCAGGCTCAGGCAATCCACTCGGCTCAGGCAATCCACTCACCTCAGCCTCCCAGAGGCGCGGGATTACAGCCTCCCAAAGGCGCGGCCACCGAGCCGGCTCATCTTATTTTTTAAAAACACTAGATGTCTTGCCTAGTGTAGCTGAACCATAATTTACTCATTTTCCATAATTTATTTTACCATTTCCTGTTAATAGACATGTAGGTTGTTTTTAGCCTTCTACAAACAATGCTATAATGAACAATTTGTATATAAGTCTTGGCACAAGTTCGTAAATACGTATATAGAATGTATTTCCAAAAGTGTGATTGTAAGGTTGGAACTTAAGTTGTGAAAATTAAGAAATTTATTTCAATCCTGTGTTAGGAATTATGTATAAAGGAAGTTAACTTATTTCTTAGGCTTGTAAAAAGAGAAAGGAGCTTTTAATTACTTTGTATTCTTTACCCATCTTTCCATTTTAAAAAAAGTATTGCAAATGGGCTGGGTGTGGTAGCTCATGCCTATAATCCCAGCACTTTGGGAGGCAGAGGCAAGAGGATTACCTGAGTCCACAGGTTCGAGACCAACTTGGGCAACATGGCAAGACCTTGTCTCTGCAATAAATACAAAAATTAGCTGGGTGTAGTGGTGTATGCTCATAGTTCCAGCTACTTGGAAGACTGAGGCAGAAGGATCACCTGAACCCAGCAAGTCGAGGCTGCAGTGGCCGTGAGTGTGCCACTGCACTCCAGCCTGGGCAACAGAGTGAGACTCCAACTCAAAAAAAAAATTACAAATGTATTTTATAAGGTACTTTAAAAAAATCCGAGTGTAGCTGGGCGCAGTGGCTCACCCCTATAATCCCAACACCTTGGGAGGTGGAGGTGAGAGGATTGCCTGAGCTCATGGGTTGGAGACCAGCCTGAACAACATGATAAGACCCTGTCTCTACATTAAAAATTTAAAAATTAGCCAGGTGTGGTTCCAGCTACTTGGAAGGCTGAGGTACAAGGATCACCTGAGCCCAACAGGTCAAGGCTACAATGACCGTGAGCATCACAGTACTCCAACCAGTGTGACAGAGTGAGACTCCAACTCAAAAAAAAAAAATCTGAGTGTCAGATGGTTAATTTTATTTGTACTGGTAAGAGTAGAAATATTGTGGTTTGAAGACTGGTGCTGTCATATATAAGCCATTTATATTTGGTGATAATTAAATGACTACATCTTGTAGGGTTGATTGTTTCAGAATTTTATGACCAATATCAATTAAAATTACTGTGTATAGTTTAGCTTTTTGTCCTGCTGAAGTCTGCTACTATATTATTAGTCACAAGAGAAATAAAAAACCTACCTTCTCTCTTCCTTTTACATCCTTGTATATTCATAATAAAATAAACCTCTGTAGTTTGAGATCCGAAAATACCTTTTGAAAACCAGAGTGCTATTGATGGATTAATTTCTCAAGACGGGAGGTAGGTCCAGATACAGTCTTTATTCTGAAAAGTGTTTGTGAACAGAATAAGGAAGGCTTATATTTTTATTTTTTATTTATTCATTTATTTTGAGTCAGGATCTCACTCTGTCACCCAAGCTGGAAGGCAGTGGTGCAATCATGGCTTACTGCAGCCTTGACTTCCTGGGCTTAGGCCATTCTTCTGTCTCAGCCTCTTTAGTAGCTGGGACTGTCGGTGTGTGCTACCATGCCCAGCTAATTTTTTTAAAAACATTTTTTGTAGCGATGAGGTCTTGCTCTGTTGCCTAGGCTTGTCTCAAACTCCTGGGCTCAGGCACTCTTTCTGCCTTGGCCTCCCAAAGTGCTGGGATTACAGGCATGAGCTACGGTGCCTGGTCTATATTTTTAATTTTGGTGTTATACAGGTTTCTTGTAGCCAAGAGGAAGGTCAGGATTCTTTGCCTTTTTGAAATGAGAGACCAGAGGGGGAAAAAAAGTGCTGAAGGGCTAAGGTATGGTGAAGTTGGAGCTTGTGAGTGACAGTTTCCCTGGCTAGTGCCCAGGGTCTATTTTGAGACCTTGTCAAAGCTTGCCTGACAGAACCTACCACATAACCATAATCTGGTCTGGTCCTGCTGCAAGCCAGGAAGGCCTGTGGTTTAGGAAAAGTGGCAACCACAGAAGAGGGAGTTAATAAGGATATTTGCCTTCAGAAGGTCAAAACTGTTTCAAGGTGAAAATCTACTTAACCTATATATCCTAGGATCCAAGTTTTTGCTGCCTCCTCCTCATCCTCTTCCTCTGTCTTCTCTTCTTCCTCCTTCTCTTCCCTCTCCTCCTATTAAGGAAAACTAAGGAGGAATGTTTTTAGAAATATGTGCTCAAAGAGGAGCATAGGATTGTACCAGCGTTGATAACTGCGTTCTGGTTATATGTGTGCTTGTGAAGAGTCAGTCAAATGTTTTACAAAAGGGGGAAAATATTACTGTTACTGACATAGAGAGGCCCCTAGTTGAAATAGTACAATTCAGAGACCTTCATACTTGTCACTGGGATCAAAAGAACTCTCGTAGTGATGAGCCATTTTACAGGATTATTTTGAATTCAAACAGATAAATTATCTTCTTCCCAAATTCTCATTCTGTTTTTCTCACAGAACTGTATATTCATATATGAGTATCATGAAGTTATACTTTTAAACTCTTGGTTATTACCAAATGCTGTCTCCCAGCATAGTTGTCTGCCTGTACTATGTGGTATCTTAGGAAATCCTTGATGTTTTCTATACTTGGTGAATGAGATGCTTGAATGTAAAGTTCTTTAATGTCACTTCTTAGACTAGAAAGCTGTTAAAGAATTTGCTCCACCCTTGATCAAGGTTCATGTCACCATGTTTAACTACAGTTTGTATTACAGTCAATGTTGTTAGCAGAATTTGGCATACAAATACAAATGCAAGTCTGCAAATGGTTTTCCTTTTTTTTGCTTTAGATTAGGTTGTGACTCCAGGAAATATACTTTTTCCTTGCCCTCAGAAGTTGAGATTGTTAGCATTTTATGATTATGAGAATGATAATAATGTATTTAGAATGCAGTGTAAGGAGAATAAACAAACTGTTTTTTTTTTCCTTCCTTACTATTTTCTTCCCATTATCCAGTTCCTATCTCAATCTATCCTTTCTCAAAAAAAAAAAAAGAAAAAAAGAAAAGGAAAGAGAGAAAGAAAAGCAAGGTTGGAACAGAGTAGCAGCGGAGTAGCAACAAAAAAGAAAGTGGTAAAGAGGTTGGGAAAAGCCTTGGCATGCATATCAGGGTGCTTGTTTTTCCTTAGAGTGGAATATCAACACCCGCCCCAATCAGTTCAGAAACAAAACTAGAAAGAAAAAAAAAAGAATCATACTTCATCTTGTTTCATTGTATATCTTAGCGGTCCTTGATTATGAACAGCACATTGTTTTTTGTTTGCTTGTTTGTTTTTCAGTTGAAGTCTCCCTGTGTCAAACCAGGCTGGAGTGTAGTGGCACACTCACAGCCACCACAGCCTTGAACTGTTAGACTCAGGTGATTCTTCCGCCTTAGCTTTCCATGTAGCTGGAACTTCAGGCATGAGCCACCACTCCCAGCTAATTTTTTGATTTATTGTAGAGACGAGATCTTGGCTGGTCTCAAACCCCTGGGCTTAGGCAATCCTCTTGCCTCGGCCTCCCAAAGTGCTGGGATTACATGCTTGAGCCACCGCACCCAGCCAAACAGCACATTTTAAAGCTAGTTTTGATATAACAGGTATCTTTACTGCTTTAGGACATGAATTTATTTTTAAGTTATTTCTTCTGAGCACTTTGTTATTCTTTCTACATTCCCATTTTCCTAAGTAGACATATTTTAATAGCTAGGGGCAATCTTTTGGCTTTCTGGTTTATGAGGTAGAGTATATTGTAGTGTATGCAAAGGATTAGGATAAAAATAAAAATATTTATTCCCCAGTTGAATGGTTTAAATCATGTGTGTATAACAAACTAAATACATACTGTTGCTATTTTTAATGATTAAGTATTATAGTTAAGTGACCCAAGGACTAAAGGACTAAAGATAGAAAAGAAACTTTAGTTTTGGATTAGATTTTTTCCCCCCTTATTATGGATAGTGCTGTTTCTGGGTGGACAGTCAAGGAAATGAGAGGGCATTGTCCTTGTCTTGCCAAACTTATCCTTTGCAATATTGTGGTAAAATATGGATAACAGAAAACTTACCATACTGACCTTTTTTTCATGTTTTTTATTGTGGTCAAATACAGGCTTGCATTGCTTAACAACAGGAATATGGTCTGAGAAATGCATCATTAGACAATTTTGTTGTTGTGTGAACATCATAGAGTATACTGACACAAACCTAGATGGGATAGCCTACACACCTAGGCTATATGGTATAACCTATTGTTCCTAGGCTACAAACCTGTACAGCATGTTACTTTACTGAATACTGTGGACTGTTACTACACAATCGTTTTTGTGTATCTGAGCATATAAAAGGTATAGTAAAAATAGGGTATAAAAGATTAAAAGTTGGCACGTGTAGTCCCAAGTACTCAGGAGTCTGAGGCAGGAGGATCTCTTGGGACTAGAAAAGAGTTCTAGACTACAGTGCACAATTATCATGTCTGTGAATAGCCACTGCACTCCAGCCTGGGCAACATAGTGAGACCCCCCCACCTCTTAAATAAAAATTTTAAAATGGTACTTTAAAAAAAATTGATTGATTTTTTTTGAGTTGGGGTCTCACTCTGTCACCCAGGCTGGAGAGCAGTGGCACACTCATGGCTACCGCAGCCTCAGTCTACTGCACTCAGGTGATCCTTCTACCTCAGCCTTCCAAATAGCTGGAACCAGAGGCGTGTGCCACAATGCTGGGCTGATTTTTTGTAGAGATGAGCTCTTGTCAAGTTACCCAGGCTGGTCTTGAACTCCTGGGCTCAGGCAATCCTCTTGCCTCCTCCTTCCAAAGTACTGGGATTATAGGCATGAGCTACCGCACCTGGCCCCAAAATGGCACATTTGTGTAGGGCAACTTAATTATAGTCTTATGGGACCACTGTGATATATGTAGTTCATTATTGACTGAAATGTCATTATGTAGCAGATGACTGTATACATAAAATACAATTTACCATTTAAATAATTTTTAAGTGTACAATTCAGTGGTACTAAGTACTTTTACAGTGTTGTGTAACCATTACCTCTATCCATCTCCAGAACTTTTTCACTATTGCAATGGGGAATTCTGCTTATTAAACAATAACTCCTCACTGCTCATAATTCAGTAACCACTGTTCTACTCTTTGTCTCTATGAATTTGACTATTCTAGGTACTTCATATAAGTGGAATCATATAATATTTGTCTTTTGTGTCTGGCTTATTTCACTTAACGGTGAAAAGTTCATCCATGAAGTTCATCTGTGAACCTTATCACGAAGGTTCATCCATGTTGTAGCATGTATCAAAATGTCATTCCTTTTTAAGTCTGAATAATGTTCCATTGCATATATCTGATAAGGGATATATGCACATATTGTCTAATCATCTGTTGATGGACAGACAATTGAGTTACTTCCGTCCTTCAGCTAATGTGAATAATGCTGCTGTTAATGTGAGTGTACAAATACCTGCTTGAGTACCAACTTCAGTTCTTTTGAGTATGTACCCAGAAGTGGAATAGCTGGATCATATAATAATTCTACATCTAATTTTTTTAGGAACCACCATGATGTTTTCCACAGTGGCTGCCCATTTAACATTGCCACCAGCAATGCATAAAGGTTTTAATTTCTCCATTTCCTTGCCAACACTTGTTATTTTTTACTTTTTAAAAAAATTTATTTTTTAAAATAAAGGCTAACCCTAGGGGGTATAAAGTGATATCTATCTCATCGTGGTTTTTATTTGTATTCCCCTATAATAATGAGCAATGTTGAGCATCTTTTCATATACTTATTGGTCATTTGTACCTCTTCCTTGAAGAAATGTCTGTTTTGTCCTTTGCCCATCTTTTAACTGTTTTTTGTTTTTTTTTCCCTGAGTCAGGGTCTACTTTGTTGCCCAGGCTGGAGTGCAGTGGCACAATCATGGCTCACTACAGCTTCAAACTCTGGACTCAAATAATCCTCCAGTCTTAACCTCCCAAGTGCTGAGTAGCTGGAGCTGCAAGTGCATGCCACCACTCTTGGCTGATTTTTTTTAAAAAATATTTTATAGAGATGAGGTCTTGCTATGTTGCCCAAGTTGTCTTAAGCTCTTGGGCTCAAGCAATCCTCCTGTCTCAGCCTCCTAAAGTGCTGGGATTATAGGCATGAACCATGACTTCTGCCAAATTGGTTTTTTGTTGTTGAGTTGTAGTTCTTCATATATTCTAGATATCAATCCCTTATCATATATGATTTGCAAATAATTTTTCTTATTCCATGGATTACCTTTTTACTTTGTTGATTAGTGTACTTTGATGTATGAAGTTTTTAATTTTGATGAACTTTTGGTATTATGTCCAAGAAATCCTTGCCCAATCCAATATCATGAAGCTTTTCCCATATATTTTCTTTTTTTTGAGTTGGAGTCTCACTCTGTCACCCAGGCTGGAATGCTGTGGCACACTCCTCCTGCTGGGCTCAGTTAATCCTTCTGCCTCAGCCTTCCAAGTAGTTGGAACTACAGGCATGTACCACCACACCCGGTTAATTTTTTGATTTATTGTAGAGATGAGGTCTCGCTGCCCAGGCGGGTCTCAAACCCGCGGGCTCCCAAGGCACGGGATTACAGGCTGAGCCACCGAGCCCGGCTCCCATATGTTTTCTTCTAAGAGTTTTATAGTTTTAGCTTATATATTTAGGTCCTTGATCCATTTTGAGTTAACTTTTATATGTGGTGTAAGGTAAAGGTATGACTTCATTCTTTTGAATGTGAATATCCAGTATTCCCAGTACAATTTGTTGAAAAGGCTGTCCATTTTCTATTTAATTGTCTTGGCACCCTTATAAAAAATCATTTGAGGCCGGGTGTGGTGGCTCACTCTTATAATCCCAGCACTTCGGGAAGCCAAGGCCAGAGGATTGCCTGAGTCTATGGGTTCAAGATCAGCCTGGGCAACTTAGCGAGACTTCATCTCTACAATAAATCAAAAAATTAGCTGGGCATGATGGTGTGTGTATGTAGTTCCAGCAACTTGGAAGGCTGAGGCAGAAGGATCACTGGAGCCCATCAGGTCGAGGCTGTGGTGGCCCTGAGCATGCCACTACACTCCAGCCTGAGTGACAATGAGACTCCGACTCAAAATAATTTGACCACATATTTTTGGAGTCTGCATTATATTGCTGGACTATATGTTTGTCTTTTTGCCAGTAGCACATTGTTTTGATTATTGTAGTTTTATAGTAAGTTTTGAAATCAGGAAGTATAAGTCTTCCAACTTTTTTTTTTCTTAGACTGTTTTGGCTGTTTGGGGTCCCTTGAGATTCCATACAAACTTTAATTTTAGTATGGGTTTTTCTATTTCTGCAACAAAAATGTCATTGAGATTTTTATAGGGATTGCATTGAGTCTGCAGATTGCTATGGGTAGTACTGATATTTTATCAGTATTGTCTTCTAATCCATGAGCAAAGGTTGTCTTTCTGTTTATTTTTGTCTCCCTAATTTCTTTTAGCAATGTTTCATAATTTGCAGTGTTTTATAGTTTGGAGGAGCTTTTTACCTCCTTGATTAAATTTATTTGTAAATATTTTATTCTTTTTGATGCTATTGTAAATGGATTTTTTTTTTTTATAATCTCCTTTTTGGGTTTTTGTTTGTTAGTGTGTAGAAATGCAATTATTTTCTTTCTTTCTTTTTTTTTTCACTTGTCACCCAGGCTGGAGTACAGTGGCATGATCATAGTTCAAGCAATCATAGTTCAAGCAGTCCTTCTGTCTCAGCCTCCTGAGGCTGGGACTTCAGGCTAATTTTTTAATTTTTAAAATTTTTTTGTAGAGATGGGGGTCTTGAACTCCTGGCCTTAAGTGATCCTTCTACTTTGACTTCCCAGAGTGCTAGGATTACAGGTGTAAGCCACTACACCCAGCTGCAGCTGGTTTTTGTTTTGTTTTTTTTAGTTGAAGTCTCTCACTCTGTTGCTCAGACTGGAGTGCAGTGGCATGCTTATGACCTCTGCAGCCTTGACCTACTGGGCTCAGGCACCTTCCAAGTAGCTGGAACTATAGGTGTATGCCACCACACCTGGCTAATTTTTTGATTTCCTGCAGAGATGAGGTCTCGCCAAGTTGTCCAGGCTGTTGTTGAACCCCTGGATGCAGGCAGTCCTCTTGCCTCGGCCTCCCAAAGTGCTGGGATTACAGATTTGAGCCACCGCACCGGGCAGGTGTTTTTTTCAGTTTTCAATGTTGACAACTGCTGAATTTGTTCATCCAAGTTTTAGAAGTTGGTGTATTAGATTTCTATGCTGTGTTACTAATTACACAAACATAGCAGCTTAAAATAACATACATTTTATTTCACAGTTTCTGTGGGGCAGCAGTCTGGTAATAGCTTAACTGGGTCCTCTGCTTAGGGTCTGCGTGTTGAGGCTGTGATTAAGGCGTTGACTGGGCCAAGTTCTCACCTGGAGACTTCAGTGGGGAAAAATTAATTTTCAAGCTCACTTAAGTTGTTGCCGGAATTAATTTCCTTGTGATTTTAGTACTGAGACTTCTTATTCACTAGAGGTCAGCTGGTCATCTAGAGGCAGCTTTTAGCTCCTAAAGGTTGGTCTCAGCTTCTATAGGAAACCTGCAGTTGTTCCTGGTTCCATGGTATTTTTCTGAATGTCTCCTCTATCAAGCCACCAAGGAGAGTCTCTAGAGTAAGTCTGTTAGCAAGGTAGTCTTGTACAATGTAACATAATCACGGAAGTGATATCCTATGCCATATTCTGTTGGTTAGAAGTAAGTCACAGGACCCTCCCATCTTCATGGGATGTATTTTCACAAAGGTGTGAACACTAGGAAGGAGGATCAGGGTGAGGGGCCACTTTAGAATTTGTTTGCCATAACTGGTTTCAAAATAGCATGTTTTATAAACTTATTTTTGTTTTAAAAAATACATATGCTATTAAAATAGAAATATCTTCAGATGGTGGGAATTATTTACTATTTTGTATTTCTTTACTATTTCCTCCCATTTTTTCTTCCTGTAACATTTCAATTTTGAAATTTTAAATCAGTAGTTGGTATTGTCATAACAACTAAATATTGCTTACTACTCAGCCAAGTAGTATGTCATGATTGTTTTTTCTTGTTTAACTTTCAGTTTTTCAAGGGGTTTAAAGTTGTTTTTTAAAAATTTGCATAATCTTCTGTTCACCTTTTAAAATTTTATTTTATTTTATTTTATTTTATTATAGAGATGAGGTCTTGCCAAGTTGCCCAGGTTGGTCTAGAACCCCTGGACTCAGGCAGTCCTCTCACCTCAGCTTCCCAAAGTGCTGGGATTACAGGCTTGAGCTACCACCATGCCAGCCTGCCTATTGCTTTTTCAAGAGATGCTCCAACAGATTTTTCAAGAGTTCTCGCTTTCTTTCTTTCTTCCTTCCTTCCTAATTTATAATATAAATTAATGTACATCTTGTAACAGTTTATTTTGGACAAAATAATTATTGTGTGATCTATAGAGCAATATAAAACAAAAATACAGTTTTAGAAAGAGTAACAAATAGGCTGGGCACCATGACTCAAACCTGTAATCCCGACACTTTAGGAGGCCTAGGCCTAGGGGATTGCCTTAGCCCATGGGTTCAAGAACAGCCTGGGCAACTTGACGAGACCTCATCTCTACAGTAAATAAAAAAATTAGCCGGACGTAGTAGCAAGCATCTATAGTTCTGGCTACTTGGAAGTCTGAAGTGGAAGGATCGCCTGAGCCCAGTAGGTCGTTGCTGGGGTGGCCATGAGTATGCCACTGCACTCCAGTCTGGGTGACGGAGTGAGACTCCAACTCAAAAAAAAAGAGTAATAACTGGGCACTTGTGGTGTCTCACTACTTAGGCCAAGAAATTACATAATTATCCTGGAAGTTCTTTCTTTTTTTTTGAGTTAGAGTCTCACTCTGTCGCCCAGGCTGGAGTACAGTGGCATGCTCACGGCCACCACAGCTTGACCTGCTGGACTCTGGCGATCCTTCTCCCTCAGCCTTCCAAGTAGCTGTAACTACAGGCATGTGCCACCATGCCTGACTAAGCTTTGATTTATTTATTTATTTATTTTTTTGAGTTGGAGTCTCACTCCATCGCCCAGACTGGAGTGCCTTGGCCGCTCCCGGCCACCGCAGCCTCAACCTGCTGGGCTCCGGCGATCCTTCCGCCTCAGCCTTCCAAATAGCCAGAATTACGGGCATGTGCTACCACGCCCGGCTGATTTTTTGATTTTATTGTAGAGATGAGGTCTTGCCAAGTTGCCCAGGCGGGTCTCGAACCCGCGGGCTCAGGCAATCCACTCACCTCAGCCTCCCAGAGGCATGGGATTACAGGCTGAGCCACCGAGCCCGGCAAGTTTTGATTTATTGTTGAAACGAGGTCTCACCACATCACCCAGGCTGGTCTCGAACCCCTGGACTCAGGCACTCCTCTTGCTTCGGTTTCCCAAAGTGTTGGGATTACAGACTTGAGTCACCAAGAAATTCTCTTAAGATATACCTTTAATGGCACTCTCTTCCCCACTTCTAGAAATCACAAACCCATTTTACACATTAGTCATTCTTTTGAAACCGTTCCCTGCCCAACCCAGTAATATCTCTCACCCTCCACATATGTATTTCTAACTAATATGTTGTTTAATTTTGAAAAACAGAAAAGCTCTATGAACTTTTTGTGTCTATTAATCAGGGTAGGCTAATTTACTTTCACGAATAATTCCCAACTCTTGGTAGTTTTAACACAAAGTTTCTTTCTCACTCACTTGTTTGCTGTGAGTTGGAAATCAATGTTGGAGCTGTAGTCTGTTCCACAGAGTCATTGAGGGACTCAGATTCCCTTCATCTAAAGACTTTACCATCCCCAGCACTTTGGGAGGCCAAGGTGAGAGAATTGCCTGAGCCCATGGGTTCGAGACCAGCCTGAGTAACTTGGCGAGACCTCATCTCTACAATAAATCGAATAATTAGCTGGGCATTGTGGCATATGCCTGTAGTTCCAGTTACTTGGAAGGCTGAGGCAGAAGGATCACCTGAGCCTAGCAGGTTGAGTCTTCAGTGGCTGTGAAGTGCCCCTGCGCTCCAGCCTGGGCAATGGAGTGAGACTCCAACTCAAAAAAAAAAAAAGTCTTTGCCATCCCCTGGGGCCACAGATGTTCACCGAGTCTTCTGAATCTGGCTGGCAGATGAGAAGGTAAAGAGAAGGAGTGTGGTAGATTTCATGGAAAGTTTGATAAGCCAGGCCAGGATGTGATTTCCATCACTTTTGTTCACATTCCACTGGCCAGAACTGAGTCAAATGGCTTTACTTAACTGCAAGGAAGGTTGCGAATGTAGCATAGCTATAGGGTTCATTCAGAAAAGGGAAGTGGCTTGGTGAACCATAAGCCAGTCTCTGCCATAGTATGTATTCCTAAGCAGTATATTGTTTGGTTTTGAGAAACTGAATGACAAGCATAAACTAAACTATGAAATTTTAAGGTGCAAAGTGCCACTATTAGATGAAGTCTCCCAGGATAAGACAAGCTGAAAAGAGTTTTCTTTGAGTCCTTTCTGGGTATTGGGAAAGTTTTCTTTTCTTTTCTTTTTTTTTTGGAGTCAGAGTCTCAAGCTGTTGCCCTGGCAGCCTTGACCTCCTGGACTCAGGTGATCCTTTCACCTCAGCATCCTGAGTAGCTGGGACCTCAGGCGTGTGCCAATATGCCTGGCTAATTTGTTGATTTTTTTTTTTGTAGACATGAGCTCTTGCTTGCTGTATTGCCCAGGCTAGTCTCAAACTCCTGGACTTAAGCAGTCCACCTGCCTTGGCTCTCAAAGTGCTGGGATTAAGGCATGTGGTGCTGTGCCCAGCTAAAAGTTTGTTATTGATACCAGAGAAGCACAAGGCACACTACATTTGAGGAGTCTGGCAGAGCTGAAGTGTTTACAAGGTGCTACCGACAATATCTAGAACTATGGTTGAGGGAATAGCTTTTGCCCTCAGGAATAGATAAAAAAACATTTCTTATTTCACTTGTGCTGTGAAGTAAGTCCTCAACCCATCTAGGCAACAGGGGAAGGGACAGTAGGAGCTTCGTCAACGCTGGGTCAAGATAAACTAAGTTCTGTTGAAAACCTGGACCAAGCACATCTCATGATAAAAAGAGGCCCCAAAGGCTGTGGAAATTTTGGTGATGACAGTCCTCCATTATATCTCTTGAATCACATTGTTAATACTGTAGCTTTCATTCTGGGTTGGGGGTATTTATTATTCTGGGGATCCCCTTTGTCCCTCTTCTGTGTTGGATTTATTTCCTGTATGCTAAATTTCTCCCTCACTTGATTTTCTCATTTTTCATGATGAAGTGTATCTTCTAGTAGCCTCTTGACAAAGGATGTAAAAGAGATACATTTTTGAGACCGTTCTTGTTTTTAATAATCAAGTATGAGAATAGAGTGACTTGATTGGCATAAGCTGCTTTTTAGGTTGTCTGTAAGTTTCCTTTGGGAATTGAAGGCATCAATTATTGTCTTCTTGTTTCCAGAATTACTTTTGGAAGTCTGAAGCCATTCCCATTGTTAATCATTTATATATGTGGCCTGATTTCCCTACCCTGGAAGTTTGTAAGATCATCTTTGTCCCAATTGTTTAAAATTCACTGTGATTTATCTTGGTGAGAACTTAGGACTTGTGTTGAATACTCTGAGTGCTTTCAGTCTGGTAACTCATGTGCTTAGCTTCTGGAAGTTATATTATTAATAATTTCTGTTTTCCCTTTCTTTAGTTATTTAAATGTTGGTCCCTCTTTACTGACACTTCACCCCCCCCTTGACTGACACTTCAACCTTATATTTTTTCTCTTTTATTTTCTCTCTTTGTCTTTTTTCTTTGCTTTCTGTGAGACTTTCTGAACTTTATTTCCTAACCTGTGTTTTTAAAATTTAATTTAAAAAGTAGAGGTAATGTTCGTGTGTCATAAAATTTATTCCTTTAAAGTGGTGATGCCTTCAGTTTTTAGTATATTTACAGAGTTGTGCAGCTATCGCCACTAATTCCAGAATGTTTTCATTACTCCAAAAAAGGAGCTTTATATCTATAGTAGTCACTCTCCGTTTTCTGTTTCCCCCCAGCCTCTGGAAAGCACTAATCTACTTTCTATGTTCTGGATGTTTCACATATGAAATCTTACCTTTGTGTCTGACTTTTTTCACTTACCTCAATGTTTTCAAGGTTCATCCTCGTTGTAGCGTCAGTACTTATTCCTTTTTATGGCTGGATAATATGCCATTGTATGGCTGTACCACATTTGCTTATCCATTCACCAGTTGATGGACATTTGGATTGTTTCCACTTAGGCTATTATAACTAATGCTGCTGTGAACATTTATGTACAAGTTTTTGTGTGAACACATGTTTTCAATTCTTTTGAGTGTATACCTAGGGGTGGAATTGCTGAGTTGTGCTGAATTTTAAATTTCTATTGTCATGATTTAATTTCCAAGATCTTGTTTTTATTCTCTGAATTTTCCATGTCTTGTTCCATAGTTATAATATGCTTTCTTAATTCTCTGCAGATATTAACGATACCTACTTTTGTTTTCTTTTCTCTGTATAGTTTATTTTCATGAAGTTATTCTTTTGTGTTAGTGGCTTTTCACAGGTTTCTTGGTTTGAGATTTGGTAGGGTTTGAGCTTTCCTGGGGCAGGAATATGTATTGTAGAAGCAAGGTGAATGATTTTTCTTTTCTTTTCTTTTTTTGTACTTTTCTATATTGTTCCAAGTGTTGTTTTTTTTTTTTGTAGTGAGGTTTATCATTTTTATAGAAACAATAAAGTTGTGGGGTTTTTTTTGTTTTTTCATCTTAAGTCTGATGGATCCATCAGTAGCAAACAGGGCCCGACACGTGTTCAGTTTGGCTAGCTCAATTTTTTTTTTTTAACAAGGGATTGGAGGCTTCCAGACCTCCCAGACACTTCATCGGACTTTCATGTTGGATGACTTTTAAAGGGGGCTGAGGTAATACTACATTCAATATATCGGAGTTCAGGTGACAGCCTGGCTATGGAGGGGCCCAACTATTTAATAATCAAGACTTTTAAATGATCCTGATTTTTGTCTTGCTTTGTTTTGTTTTTTGTCTGGGCCTTAATTCTACCATTTAGAGATACCATACAGTTCTTTAGACATAAGATAACTTGTTTCTTGGTGGTTTCACTCTTTAGAGATACTTTCACTGCTCGACAAAATTATCTTTTCTTCACTTTCTATCTTTCAAATGTTTATTGAAATTGCTAGCCTCCAGTTATTTCCATTGTCTTCATGAGTTTATTACCACTGCTACTCTCAACATCTCCTCCAACATTTATATTTTAACAGAGTGTAAGGAAGAAAATAAGATAACTGTAGTTAATCTTCTATGTTGAACTATAACTCAGTCTTTTGATTATAATAACAGCTATTTATCTTGAAGGAAACATTGATTATTTCTATTTGAAATTATGTTCATACATCAGTTTTAAATTAAACTTTAAACTTTGAACTGCATTTTTTATTTTTTAACTATTTTGTAATCTGTCAAAAATAACATTCAGAATGAATACTGAATTTGAAAAATTAGGCTAAAGGCCAGACTCAGTGGCTCAGCCTGTAATCCCAGCACTTTGGGAGTCCAAGGCAAGTGGATTCTCTGAGGCCACAGGTTCTAGACCAGCCCCGGCAACTTGACGAGATCCCGTCTCTACAATAAAATAAAAAATAGCCAGGTGTGGTAGTGTGCATCTGTAGTTCCTGCTACTTGGAAGGCTGAGGCGGAAGGATCTCCAGAGCCCAGCAGGTTGACGCTGGGGTGGCTGTGAGCGTACATGTCACTGCACTCCAGCCTGGGTGAAGGAGTGAGATTCCAACTAAAAAAAAAAAAATTAGGCTAAGAAACTAATTACGGTTAGCTATTTTATTTAATCCTTAAAATTGGACTTTTGGAGCCTTAGCTTTTCTAGAATAAAAGGTTTTTTTTAAATGACATATTTAGTGGTCAAGTGTTATTAGTTCTCATTCATTCAGTATTTCCTGAACATCTTGCTGTATGCCTGACATAAAAACATGGATAAGATACAGAGTATGCAGCTTGAGTTTTTTAAGCATTTTCATTATTAGAAAATTGTTTATGTGGGGTGGGATGGGGGATGGAGGTGGTAGATGAGCAGGTAAGGGAGTAGGGAAGTTAATTTCTCTTTTTTATGAAAAGAAGCCACCAAGTTCTGGTGTTAGATCTTTTATCAGCAAAAGTAATGTATTTAAAGTGGAACTCATTGCATATGTCTTTAGATTGGGGTGGCGCTTGGATTAGCTATTTGTACTTTAGCTGCAGCTCTGCTCTTTTTTCTAATCATTCCCTGATGAAAATTGTACTTATATTGCATTATATCTTGCTTACTACTTCTTTTTATGTACCTGTTGATAGCTTTTCTACTATTTCAGGACATTACTTACCCTTTCTATTTAAGACTAGTTACACAAACCTGACCAAAATGACTCAAGAGAGGAAAGATGTTGGTATATGGTGGCTCGCGCCTATAATCCCAGCACTTTTGGAGGCTGAGGTGAGAGGATTGCCTGAACCCACAGGTTCGAGACCAATCTGGACAATTTGGCGAGATCTCATCTTTATAGTAAATCAAAAAATTAGCCGAGTGTGGTGGCGTGTGCCTGTAGTTCCAGCTATTTGGAAGGCTGAGGCAGAAGGATCGTCTGAGCCCAGCAGGTTGAGGCTGCAATGGCCATGAGTATACCACTGCCCTTCAGCCTGGATGGCGGAGTGAGACTTCAACTCAAAAAAAAAAAAAAAAAAAAAGAAAGTACTTCATGTGACTTTAACCCCCTACCCCCAATGAGTGAGTTTCGTGGGTGGAAGGAATCATAGAGCTCTTAAGGGAAAACTGAAAATTTCAAAGGATTTTGCTTTGATTAAAAAAACTTGTTGATTTTGGAGTGCAGTGTCACACTCATGGCCACCCCAGCGTTGACCTGCTGGGCTCCGGCAATCCTTCCACCTCAGTGTTCCAAGTAGCCGGAACTACAGGCACGCACTACCACATCTGGCTAATTTTTTTTTTTTTTTATTGTAGAGACGGGATCTCGCTAAGTTGCCCGGGCTGGTCTTGAACCCGTGGGGTCACGCAATCCACTCATCTTGGCCTCCCAAAGTGCTAGGATTACAGGCTAAGCCACCAAGCCTGGCCACAAAACTTGTAGATTTTAAAGTTAATGTTTTTTCCAGCACTTTAGCAGGCTATTGATTGTTGTTTTTCCGTTCTAATTTTGATCTGTTGATACTTGAGTTACATTTTTTTTTTTTTTTGAGTCAGAGTTTCACTGTGTTGCCCAAGCTGAAATGCAGTGGCATGCTTGTGGCTACTGCAGTCTCGTTCTGCTGGGCCCAGGTGATTCCTGCACCTCAGCCTTTCAAGTAGCTGGAATTACAGGTGTACACCACTGTGCCTGGCTACTTTTTTAATCTATTGTAGAGGTGAAATCTTAACAGGTTGCCCAGGCTGGACTTGAACCTCTGGGATCAGGTAATGCCCTTGCCTCTGCCTCCCAAAGTGCTGCGTTTATAGCGTGAGTCATCGAGCTTGGCTTAGATTTTTAAATTTTATTTTATAACATTTTTAAGGTTAATTCAGTGGTGCTCATTTTATTTAAAATTAGCAGTGTATTTCTTTTTTTTGGTTTTTTGCTTTTTTTTTGAGTTGGAGTCTCACTCTCTCGCCCAGACTGGAGTGCAGTGGCCGCTCCCGGCCACCGCAGCCTCCACCTGCTGGGCTCCAGCGATCCTTCCGCCTCAGCCTTCCAAGTAGCTGGAACTACAGGCACGCGCTACCACGCCCGGCTAATTTTTGATTTATTGTAGAGATGAGGTCTTGCTGCCCTGGCGGGTCTCGAACCCGCGGGCTCAGGCAATCCACTTACCTCAGCCTCCCAAAGTCGCGGGATTACAGGCTGAGCCTCCGAGCCCGGCTGTATTTCTTTTTTTTTTTTAATTTTTTTGTTTTATTTTAAAGATGTGGAGTACAATTCAGGGTTAGGTACAGAAGTGGACATCGTAAAGGTAAATGGAGTGCGTGTTCCCTTACTGGTGTTTTGTGTCCCCCTCCCCTGGCAGTGTCCCATTATTGCCAATCCCTTTCTCTTTTTTTGAGTCAGAGTCTCACTCTGTCACCCAGGCTGGAGTGCAGTGGGATGCTCATGGGCACTGTAGCCTCGATCTGTTGGGCTTTGGCGATTTTTCTGCCTCAGCCTTCCAAGTAGCTGGAACTACAGGCACACGCCACCACACCCAGCTAATTTTTAAAATTTATTATAGAGATGAGGTCCCACCAAATTGCCCAGGCTGGTCTCGAACCCATGTACTCAGGCAATCCTCTCACCTTGACCTCCCGAAGTGCTGGGATTATAGGTGTGAGTCACTATGCCCAGTCGCCAATTCCTTTCTTACAGTATTATAATAATGTTAAGGGCCCACTTATGAGTGGGTGCATATAGCACTCAGATCTTTGTTCCTATGGTAAATCAGCAGTGTATTTCTTATTTACTTGGAATTTCATTATAATCTATGATAGTGATGGTTAGTATGAAATCTCATTAAAAAATTATGATTTTCCCGACCAGGCATGATGGCTCACGCCTGTAATCCCAGCACCTTGGGAGGCAGAGGCGAGAGGATTGCCTGAGCCCAGGGGTTCGAGACCAGCCTGGGCAACTGGGTGAGACTTTGTCTCTAAGATAAAAAATTTGTCTCAAAAAATTAGGTGGGCTTTTGGCCCACATCTGTAGTTCCAGCTACTTGAAAGCCTGAGGTGGAAGGATTGCCTGAGCCCAGCGGATTGATGTTGCGGTGGCTGTGATCATGCCACTGCACTTTAGCCTGGGCAACAGAGTGAGACTCCAACTCAAAAGAAAATTATGGTTTTCCCATAGCTGACCAACATAAAGTTTTATATACCTACTTCGCAACTGCTTTGACAGACTAAATGAATCTTTCCACATTATCAACTTATTGATGTAGTTTCAAAGTTAATGTTTTCATACAATGAAATAGCCCCATAATTGTAGCTTTTAACTTAACATTTAGAGTTTTTGATTATTAACAATATTTAAGCCTTAAGAAAAAGGTAAGTTTTTTTCACTGCCTTTGTCATTCGTTATGCATATGTGCAAAGTTTTTCATTTTTGCAATCTTACTTTATATGCCATTTTGTCTTCTTTTGTACATTATGTAATAAAATATCAGAGTTGCCTCTTTTTGCTTTCCATGAGTTTCTAATGCCATTTATTTTGTTATGTTGATTGACCTTGACTTAATAAAGTTATTGTTATCAATTTGGGATATTTTCAGTTTTATGTGTTGTTTGACTATAGATCGGAAATAAATGGAAATGGTTATGTTTATTTGTGTATTTTTTCTTTTGTTGCATTTTGTTATAAGTTTTATTTTTGTTCACATTAGAATATAGTTAATATGAGTATTGTCGATATTCATCCTTGATCAAAAAGGACTGCTTAAGATTTAAGGCTAATTTAAACTCTTCCATTGGGACTTAATTCTGGTTCCTTCTGTTTTATTATCAGCAGAATTTAGTTACATGTCTCTAACACTTTAGTTTGGATTTTCTTCTCTTCTGGTGAAGGAAGTATTTTAGAATAATGCCATATAGTTTAGAAAGAAAACACACACTTTTGCAGTTTAACAAAGTGATTATCTGTACCTCTTAATGTGGCTACATATCTAGTCAATTGGAATGAGTAAAAAAATGCCTTCTCACAAATATGCAGATATGGTGTTGGATTATACTTGTATTTGAAAATGTACAATCTCTGATCCAACTACCCTTCTCTCAACTAAAAGCTAAACTTAGGGATTTACTTCTGAGTTTTACTTTGTCAGTTTCTCTTTTGCTAGTATAATTTCAGGTCTTTTTTTTTTTTAATATCAGCAATAACATATTTCTATAGTACTTTACAATTTATAGGAACTTGCATATCTATTTGACCTTCAAAATGACTACTCTTGACAAAGGATTAAATTTAATTTAAAAAGTGGACTGGGCACAGTGGCTCACACCTGTAATTCCAACACTTTGGAAGGCCAAGTAGGGAGGATTGCTTGAGCCCAGGAATTTGAGACCAGTCTAGGCAACATAGCGAGACCTCATCTCTACAAAAAAAAAAAATCAGAAAAATTAGCTGGGCATGGTGGTATGTGACTGTAGTCCCAGCTGCTTCGGAGGCTGAGGCAAAAGGATCGCCTGAGCCCAGGAGGTCGAGGGTGTGGTGAGCTGTGATCCTGCCACTGCACTCCAGCCTGGGCAACAGAGTGAGACCTTGATTCAAAAAAGAGAAAAAAAGTAAGAAATTTTTTAAAGTGCAACCAATATCATTGAAGAGAGGAAATGGAAAGATTATCAGTTGTGTTGAATACGATAATAGTGTGTATTCAAAATACGAGGAGACTTTCAAAAACTTTTGGCAGTCCTTAGGACAACTGAATGTAGAAATAGGAGTAGTGATTATACAGGTTCTCACTTATCCTTTATAGGCATTCTTCTTTATGAAATATGAGTTTGACTTGACCATTATAGATTTTAACATTCTTCTGACATTTAGTTTTTGTTTAGCATTTACCTTTCCTTGTTTTGCCAAATCCTCCAGTTTTGCCCACATATATTTTTTCATTTTATATTTTGCCTCAGTTTCTCAGTGTCCCTTTTATTCTCTCTGTAGGTTCTGCTCTGATGATTTATTAATTTCATGTAATGGTTTCATCTCGTTGTTTTCAAGATTGATGTCTTTAACTGTCTTTAATCCCACTTTCCCTCCCTTTCTTCTTCCTCTCATCTTCCTCTCCCTTTTTCCCTTTTCTGGTCCATAATTTTGGGCCATTCTCTCCCTTGCCCATAATCTTTGTAATCTATGTGTAACTATTGATAATCTTTAGTGATGTGATTACTTTTGCCTTCCTTGTC
The DNA here is from genome assembly GCF_000164805.1 of Carlito syrichta. Classification (NCBI taxonomy): domain Eukaryota; kingdom Metazoa; phylum Chordata; class Mammalia; order Primates; family Tarsiidae; genus Carlito; species Carlito syrichta. The sequence goes on along the minus strand of NW_007249266.1, from coordinate 379,908 downwards.
TTTTTCTCATCAGTTTTTAAATTGCAATTCCTAGTTCTAGTGCCTTTTGTTCACTTAGTCACCCACTCTTCTTAACCAGATACTTTTCTCCCCATCATTTTATTATAAAAAATTTCAAACATATGGAAAAATGGAAAGAGTTGTACTGTGAATATCTGTGTATCTACCACTTGGATTCTATTATTTCATCTTTTGTTGTTATTGTTGCATTTCATAGTAAGTAACAGATATCAATACTCTTCAACTCTAAATATTTTAACATGCATATCACTGACTAGTGTTTAGTATTTATGTAGAGGACTTTTTTCTTTTGGGGTAAAATTTACAAAACGATATGCACAGATTTTAAGTGTGCCATTTAACGATCTGTCTTCTGTTTCCCTTTAAATCACTTGTGCTCTAGTAAGGTGACTGGTAACCATTATAAGGCTACATTTCTATCTGGATTTTCAAAAATAAACTTTGAATAACACAAAGTACCTTAAAATCTTTGTTTTTGTTTTTATTGTATAAGTGTGCTACACAGCAAAATGATTATAGTCAAAGGCATTTTCATTTTTTCCAGATTGTTCCATACTTAAACAAAAGTTCTTAGCATGGCCAATGCTATCACATAATGCATGCTGGAGAAAGGACTTGAGGATATTTTTGTTTGGTTAAAACCATCATGAAATTACAAAGAAAGGCCAGCCTTGCTTTTTGTCAATTTCATAAGCTAAATATGTAAAAAGAGTAGTTAATTCAAGATGCTATAAATATTTATGGAATGTTTTATAGTGTATTAAATACTTCCATTTGTTTTAACTCACTGGAGCCTCAAACTAACCATGTTAGATAGATGGAACAGGTAGATAGATGAAAAGACTTAGGACGTGGGAAAGACGTGGGAAGGGCAGCATAGCCTCCATTTTTTCTGACTGGTAGTGCAGTAAATTGAAGCAGATCGTTTCCCATGTACCTACCATCTGGATTCCATTATTTCTTCTTTTGTTGTTACTGTCACTAAGTCTCTAGTTCAGGTACCATCCTAGAGACTGGGATTAGTTTATGAATAACTATCAAATGTTTTATTGTGCAGACTAGTGTTAACTAATGGCAGCTCTGATGCAAAGACATACCAGGACAATATTTTGAATTCTCTATGATGCAATACTTAGATATAAAGTAACTATCTGTCAGGATCCAGCTAGGCACAGAACTATCTAAGTGTGCTATATTTAGGATGTGACATACTGATACTACATGCACATTCTGTTCTTACACAAGTGAACAATATCATGGAAGTGCCACGTTTAATGTGGCAAAATGCCTGTTGTTTCAGACATACAATATATGAGAAGTTCATTGCTGAACAGAAAGCCTTATTGAAGTATCTATTTTGGAAGACTTATATTCTACAACATCTTGGTGGTACTTCCCTTCTTTTCCTTAAGTAGATAATTATTTAATGACAAAACCATCTGGAGAAAATCAACTTGACACTCTGGGTAAAGGACTTGACAAAAATGCAGGCAGTTTTGTTCTTATCAATTGATGTAATGGTTTAGCTCTTAAGTTGTTTGATACCCCTAAGGAAAAGCTGAAAGAGATTAACATGACTCCTGAAGAAGTGTTCTGGAGCAAACTTTAGGGTCGAAATTTATTGAAAGTCCTTTAGAATCAGAAACAAGATAATCTATTTAAAGTTGCCTTTAAATCTGCATCCTTATTTTTGTCATTTTGTTGAAAAACGGTTTTCCCTTGGCTATGCTAGGAATCGTATTTCTTTCCAGGTTTCCCCTGTCATTGATACAGAATGGTCTGGAGCTACTAGTAAATTGCATAGGAACTGAAAATCTTTTCTAATAATATATACATTCTTCTAATATTGGTAAGGATACCTGCCTACAGAGTACAAATAATATAAGTTTTTCAAAAGTACTAGATTATTCTTTGAAATAGGAGTGGTTGATCTGCCTCATGTGCAACTGAAAGAGTGACTGGACCTGGCCGATTAGTTATGTAAACACCTCTGTAGATAGTAGGAAGGACAAGGAAGGACAAGGAAGACGGGCAGGAAGTTGTTCCCATTTAGTGCTCATCCGGTGCTTCTGTTTCTTTCCTGTCGCCTTTCTCTCAGGACTGTCTATCCTGGAGCTTGCTGAAACTGTTTGTTTGTTTGTTTGTTTGTTGTTAGAGTCTCACTCTGTTGCTCAGGCTGGAGTGCAGTGACCCCTTCATGGCCCACCACAGCCTTGACCTCCTGGGCTCAGGTGAGCCTTCTGTCTCAGCCTCTCGAGTGGTTAAGACTACAAGCATGTGCCCTATACCCAGCTAATTTTCTGACTTTTTTATAGAGAGAAGGTCTCGCTATGTTGTCTAGGCTGGTCTCGAACTCCTGGGCTCAAGTAGTCCTCCCACCTCAACTTCCCAAATGCTGGGATTACAGGTGTGAGCTATTGTGCTTGGCCCAGTTTTGTGGTTAAGGCATCTTTGAGAAAGGATTATTTTTTACATAAGTCTATGGGCTAGGAACACCCTGTCAGGTATAAGGCATAGGTAGTGTTAGTTGAGAAAGAAGGAAAATGAATTATGGGGGAAGAGGAGAAAGAAAAGAAAGAAGGACATTCAAAAGAATGCCACCAACAGTGGTTTCAGATAGTGTCACTCAGTTGTATAGCATATTGTGCCTAATTTGGGTGTAATCCCCTTAGTGGCCAGTTTATTCTCTGAACCTTGGAGCAGAATGTTTTTATTTTTTTAAGTGCATCTCTTTTCCCTCAATGCTATTGACAGTTTTGAGAATCACAAAGAAAAAAATGCATCCATAATCTTTTCCCTCTGACAAAACCACTGTTAAACTGTGGATATACTTTCAACCAAATCTACTTTTTTCTTCTGTAATTATTTTCATTTGTCTGGAATTAGAAAATACCTATGTTTTTGTCTCCTGCTTTTGTGAAATATCTTTCCATGTGTCCTAGGAAGGCTGGCTAAAGGACAAATATTGGTTGATATTGCAATGCATTAGCTAAATTGTCACTATAGTCTGAAAAGTAATTTTGTATTGCATGTTGGTTTTTTTTTCAGTGGGTGGCCAATATTTCTATGTACCATTACTATTAAGTAAGTGAATAATCTTTCAAATTATGCTGAAGGTGAAGATGATTGGAGACTTTAGGAATTGTTCTGATTTGTGACTGGGATTTATTAGCTGCTGCTTTCAAATGTATAGTTTTTTTTGTTTGTTTGTTTCCATTTTTTTGTTTGTTTTTTGAATTGGAGTCTCACTCTGTTGCCCAGGCTGGAATGCAGTGGCACATTCATGGCCACCTCAGCGTCAACCTGCTGGTCTCCAGCGATCATTCCACCTCAGACTTCCAAGTAGCCGGAACTCCAGGCGTGTGCTACCACGTCCAGCTAATTTTTAAAAAATTTATTGTAGAGACAAGGTCTCACCAAGTTGCTTGGACTGTTCTCGAACCCGTGGGCTCAGGCAGTCCACTCACCTTGGCCTCCCAAAGTGCTGGGATTATAGGCTGAGCCACTGTTTCCATTTTTAAATGAGCTCTTTTCTTAATGATAATATTAAGATATATTTTCTGTAGTAAATTAATAAACCTTCATCAGTCTTTATTCTGGTTGACAGATATAACAAGCTAGCTCTAGTGAATGAGAAATGGTGTCTAGTGAATGAGAAATGGAGAAATGGGAATGGCCTGAATTTTCCCTGTAGAAAATGATTTTGGTGGAGTGGTTCTGCTATTTTGCCAGAATCAAGTAAATTCCAGTACATTTAGAGTTTTAATATAGCCAATTCTGTTAGGACAGTCTTACTTGAGAATTCTTTTGTGACTGTAGTAAAATTTTACCAATTTATTTTGTTAAAGCTAGGAGAAGTTTTTTTTTTAAGTTACTGGCCATTTAGCTAAATGAGCTATACGTCTTAGCAATGTGTATAAAAGAAAAGAAGCCATGCAATTTGGGATGCATTCTCTCATGGGAATTTTTAATCTCAAATACCATGTGTTAGAAAAGTTACATGGTCTTTGTCATCCTTATTTAATCCTGGCAGATGGTTTTTCTTTCTTTTGTAAAAATAGGTCTGTTTAATAATAATAATAGTTCCATAGATATATTCTTAATCATTTAATTACACTACTTTTGTTCATCATGTATCTTTAGTACTTCTTGTAGTACTTAGCAGCAGCAGGCACTCAGCTATTTGTTACGTAAACAATGTGGGTTATTGTTAATTACAGAATAATAAATCTTCATTTGTTCTTTTTTGTGGTTGTGGTTTAATTGGAGTTGTTTTTTAAATTACACTAAAAAACAAATTTGCCTTTGTAACTTTAACTCATTATTAAAGCTTCTTGAACACATTCTTCCAAAACTTTAGACTGAATGACTTTTCTGAAATGTCTTTCACTCTGGGATGGAAATCAATTTTAGAAATAGATGTAGTAATTTTAAACTGTTAAGTAGAATTACTGCTGACTGCAGTTTTCTAAGGCTAATATTATAACACACTCTCATGGGTTGTCTTGAGTAGGACAGTGAAAAGCTAGGAAATTTGGTAGTTAGCATAAATTTAAATATTCCAAAATTTGTTGTAATAATTTGGTGGTGGGAAAAGATAATTAGCGACTAATGTCTCTAAAGAGAAATTTCTCTGTTAAAAGTGAATATATAAATGAGCACTAAAACTGCACAAAGAAGAACATCCTAATTACTATTTCTGTTTATTTCAGGATTGAAAACAGAGTGAAATAACTTTCAGGTCTAAAAGATTATTAAGAACACAAGATGGGGACTCCTGGTTCTGGAAGGAAAAGAACACCTTTGAAAGATCGATTTTCTGCAGAAGATGAAGCTTTGAGTAGCATTGCCAGAGAGGTATGTCTGATAAATCTCCCTCTCAACACTGAGTTTTATAGATGAGAGTGTTGTAAAAATGCTGAAGTGACAGATACAGACATTCACTTATTGAGCTAGTTTCAAAATGTTTACTATGAGCAAGATTTTATGACTGACCTCTGATATACCTTTATTAGAATAAAATATACTTAGATATTATCAAAATAAATAAAATACTGAGATGAATCTCTAAACAGAACATTTACTTGGGACAACAGAATTGCAATTTGGACATACACAAACTGAGATGGTCTTTTGTTCAAATAATGAAAAGTTTGGGTTTTTTTGTTTTTGTTTTAGGTTGGAAAATATAGTTTATTTAGAAAGTATATTGGAGAAAAAGAAAGAGGAGATTCACCTCCACAGGGAGAGGGCCAAAACTAGGAAACATGGCGGCCATAGCTCAAAGAGCCACGTGATCACACCAGAGCTTAACAAAGCAATGGCAGGTTGAGTGTTTTATTAAAAAGAGAATTATTAAGTACTGTTTTGAAAGAAAGCTCATTGGCACTAGTGAGGTTTTTGGGAGCTGGCATGCTCTGATTGGTGAGTGACAGTGGTAGGTAAAACTAGTCTTAGAGTTATGGCAGTTGGTTTCTGTAGCTATGAGGTAAAACTGGTCTTGGCAGGTCATTTCGGCAACTGGCTTGAGAGATAATCCCTGACCAGGCACTTGTCTCCCAAGTTCTCTTTTCTTCCCCCTCGTTTCTTGACCCCTATTTAATTGAGTACGACAAGATAATTCCAGTTCATATAATCAATTTTCACAATATCCAATTCATCCAAAGTTAATTTTTCATTATATATTTGTGGGTTACATGAGTCCCAGGTACCTATCCTAATATATTGAAATTTATCATTAATCTTCAGAATTTAAGCTTAGGATAATTAGAATGTTAAAGATTGATAAGTATATTCTAGAAATGCTTATTGGACTATGTAATTTGTCCCAGAAGGTGCTGTATATAAATGTTGAGAGAAACAATTCTTATTTGTTGTCTGCTTAAATTTAGTGTCTTAGTTATTTTTTGAAACATTGTATTTTATGTTTAGTTTTTTAGCTAGTAACAGAGCTTCTGGGGCATTTTTATTTCAGTTTTTTGGCAATTCAGGAAAAAAAAGAAAAGAAGGGGTGTCACCTATTGAATCACGGGCAACAATTCCTGTTGTATATTGAAAATTTAAAATAACTCTGAACTGGGATTTCTTAGTGAAGTTTTAACTTTGTTTCAGATTCTATATGAGGTTGCAGACTGACCTAATCTGGTAGAAGGATTGCCTAGAGCTTTATTAAATTATATTCTTTTGGTGAGAATTATTCTTATCACTTCCCCTTGTTATTCTTAGTAAATAATTCACTTAGGATTAGTGCTGGGGTTTTGTTTTTGTTTTTGATATTACTCCGTCTTCTTTTGATTCAGTTCACTGTTACATTTTTCTTTTTGGAAGCAACTCCTTTAGTTTTTGAATTAGAAGTCAGATTCTGTCGGAGGATATTGGAAGCAAAGAAAAGTTATCTAAAAACTGTCATAACAAAATTGTGATATTTAACACAATTACTTAAAAAAATCAATGAGACTTTTTAAATAAAAAATGAAAGATATTTAAAAATGAAAAAGTAAGCTGGGCACGGTGTCTTAAGCCAGCACTTTGGGAGGCCGATGTGAGAGGATTGCCTGAGCCCATGGGTTCGAGACCAGCCAGGGCAGCTTGGTGAGACCTCGTCTCTACAGTAAATCAAACAGTTAGCTGGGTGTGGTGACATGTGCCTGTAATTGCAGCTACTTGGAAGGCTGAGGTGGAAGGATCTCCTGAGCCCAGCAGGTTAAGGCCACGGTGGCTGTGAGCGTGTCCTGCATTCCAGCTTGGGTGACAGAATAAGACTCCCACTCAAAAAAAAAAAAGTAGACACTACTTTACAGTGATCTTAAGTATTTGTATGAATGAACCATTTTGGAAGCCACATAGTTTTAGTTGAAAATTGAAACTAAGCCAGGTGCGGTAGCTCATGCCTATAATCCCAGCACTTTGAAGGTGGAAGGCCAGAGGATTGCTTGAGCCCAGGGGTTCAAGACCAACCCGGGCAACATGGTGAGACTTCATCTTTATAATAAATAAAAAAATTAGCCAGGTGTGGTGATATGCACCTGTAGTTCTAGCTACTTGGAAGACTGAGGTGGAAGGATTGCCTGAGCCCAGCAGGTTGAGGCTGTGGTAACCATGAGTGTGTCACTGCACTCCAGCCTGGGGGAGAGTTAGACTCCAACTCAAAAAAAGGAAAGAAAAGAATATTGAAGCTACCTAGATGTTTATTTCCAAAATTCCAAAATCTAGGGCTTTGCCTAGATTTCTGTAAGGAAAGAAAATGTCTCCCCCTACTAAGTTCCTTTTATACCTTAAGTATTTGCTACTTTAAGTTATTGTTGAGGTGATGCTTCCTTTAAAAAATTGAGTAGGGCTGGGCACAGTGGCTCATGCCTGTAATCCTAGCACTTTGGGAGGTGGAGAGGAGAGGATTGATTGCCTGAGCCCATGGGTTCCAGATCAGCCTGAGCAACTTGGCCAGATGACTCTGACTGTAAACAAACAAACAAACAAAAGTCAAAAGGCTCAAGTTTAACTTGAAATATGAAAGGGCCAGTTTTCATTGTTAAGATTGTCTAAACTGGACTTGGTGGCTCAGCCTGTAATCCTGCGCTTTGGGAGGCTGAGGTGAGTAGATTGCCCAAGCCCGCAGGTTCGAGACCTGCCTGGGCAACTTGGCGAGACCTCGTCTCTACAATAAATCAAAAAATTAGCCGGGCGTGGTAGCGCGCACCTGTAGTTCCAGCTACTTGGAAGACTGAGGCAGAAGGATCGCCGGAGCCCAATAGATTGAGGCTGCGATGGCCAGGAGTATGCCACTGCACTCCAGTCTGGGCAACAGAGTGAGACTCCAATTAAAAAAAAAAAAACCAAAAACGATTGTCTAATATGTGATACAATAGTTTTAAAACTTTAGAGGAATTGTATATCACAGTTTTAATAGTTCATTCATACGTCCCTTGTGAATCTTTTTCTATCCTTCAAAGTTTTTATAACCATTCCTACTCTGTCCATTCATACACTGACTGATTGATAATCATACATAGGCCCTAATCCTTATTTTCTCCAGGAGGATCATCCCTTTCACCCAAAAACATTGCTTTATTTAGAAACAAACCAGAGCTAACAGAACTCTCATAACAATAAAAAGGACAAATCATTTAATCTTTTTTTTTAAGTTAAATCTTAAGAGTTTAACTTGTCTTTCTTCTTTTCAGCTTGTTTTTTGGAGTGGATAGGGAATGCCATAAATAAGTAAAAATAGCTTCTTTTTCTTCTTGCTTGGTATCTGCTCAGGTTTCCATGCTTCTCAATTGGCCAGAAAGCAGACAACCAGAGTGAATAAGGAGGGAAAAAAAACAAAGGGCATAAATATATTCCACAAACTTAATAATTTGCATGCTAAAATACATGACTGAGTACATTTAACAAATTCTGGTAAAATACACATAATATAACATTTACCATCTTAACCATTAAGTGTACATTTCTGTGGCATTAAGTACACTTATATTGTTGTGCAACCATCGCTAACATTTTTTTCTAGAATACTTTTCCTCTTACAAAACCTGAGTGCTTTTTCTTAAAAAGATGTTGAAATGTTTAAAGACTATTCTGTGAAGGCAGGCATGCGAATGAATTTAGAAATCCTGTCATGTCTGTAATAGGCATGTTGCTGTTTTGCTCTTGGAGCTTGAGCTGCTAAAGCTGTTGGAGGAGTTCAGAGGAGCAGATGTTGGAAGAGGTCATCAACAAGTCCCCTAGGGTGTCAGAAGATCAATCTAAATGCTTAGCTTTCATGTGTGTTTGGCTTTGATTGTTTCATATGCTTGTGGAAAATGTAATTGGAAGGTTGGTTTTCAGTGAAAATTATCTGAAAACATATGTCTGGTGTATTAAATTGGCAGCCTTAGGCAGCTAGCCTCTCAAAAGGAGAAAGATGAGGGTAGAAAAAAGTGAATTATGCTTCTCAAAGTATTCCTTTGAGAAGAAAGCTGGGCATGGTGGCATGTGCCTATAGTCTCTCCCAGCTACTCAGGAGGCTGAGATGGAAGGATTCAAGGCTGCAGTGAGCTAAGATCCTGCCACTGCACTCCAGGCCAGGTGACAGGGTGAGACCCCCATCTCTAAAAATTAAAGAAAAAATTAAAAACAGTCACTTTTGGTACATAGACCTACTTATAAGAAGAAAGAAAGGATACTCCATGGCTGTTTTATATTTGTACCTACTAGAACATTTGGATTTCTTTTTTAAAAGTGTGCAGTTCAACCGGGCTCGGTGGCTCAGCCTGTAATCCCGCGCCTTTGGGAGGCTGAGGTGAGTGGATTGCCTGATCCCGTGGGTTTGAGACCCACCTGGGCAGCGAGATCTCATCTCTACAATAAATTAAAAAAAAAATCAGCCGGACGTGGTAGCGCATGCCTGTAATTCCGGCTACTTGGAAGGCTGAGGCGGAAGGATCGCTGCAGCCCAGCAGGTCGAGGCTGCGGTGGCCGGGAGCAGCCACTGCACTCCAGTCTGGGCGACAGAGTGAGACTCCAACTCAAAAAAACAAAAAACAAAAAACAAAGTGTGCAGTTCAGTGGCCTTAATTACATTCAAAATATTGTGCAGCCATCCACTATTGATTTGTAAGACCTTTCATCATCTCAGACAGAAACTCCCCATTAAGCACTAACTCCCCATTATCCCCTCTTTCAGCCCCTGATAACCTTTAATCTGCTTTGTGTCTCTATACCTTTGCCGATTCTAAATGTTTCTTGTAAGTGGGTATGTACAATATTTGTCCTTTTGTATGTGGTTTATTCTGTAGCATAATATTTTCAAGATTCATTGATGTAACAGGTATCAGAACATTCCTTTTCTTACTTTTCCTTTTTTTTTTTGAGTTGGAGTCTCACTCAGTCGCCCAGACTGGAGTGGAGTAGCTGCTCCTGGCTACCGCAGCCTCGACCTGCTGGGCTCCGGCGATCCTTCCGCCTCAGCCTTCCAAGTAGCTGGAACTACAGGTGCGCGCTACCACACCCGGCTAGTTTTTGATTTATTGTAGAGATGAGGTCTTGCCAAGTTGCCCAGGCGGGTCTCGAACCCGTGGGCTCAGGCAATCTACTCACCTCAGCCTCCCAAAGCGTGGGATTACAGGCTGAACCACTGAACCCACCTTTATTTTTCCTTTTAAATTTCTTTTTTTATGGCTTAATAATATTCATATATATATGTGTGTGTATATATATGCTATTTTTTGTTTATATGTTCATCTGTTGATGCATACTTGGTTGGATTTCATTTTGTTGCCTAAGGATGTAACAGCCATTCAAGTCACCTAGGAGTGAGAAGCAGTTTGAGGTTTTTGACTATGGATTAACAACCTGTGGAAAAGATACAAAAGGAAGACCTATGCTTAGTTTAAAAGATACTTTCAGGCTGGGCCCAATGGCTCAACACCAGCGCTTTGGAAGACTGAGGTGAGAGGACTGCCTGAGTCCATGGGTTTGAGACCAGCCTGGGCAACTTGGTGAGACCTCATCTCTACAATAAATCAAAAATTAGCTGGGCGTGGTGGCATGTGCCTGTGGTTCCAGCTACTTGGAAGGCTGAGGCAGAAGGATCACCTGAGCCCAGCAGGGTTGAGGCTGCTGTGGCCGTGAATGTGCTACTACACTCCAGCCTGGGAAACAGTGAGACTCCAACTCAAAAAAAAAGATACTTTTGCCAGGTACAGTGGCTCATGCCAACACTTTGGGAGTAAGAGATGAGAGAATTACCTAAGCCCAGGGATTGGACACCAGCCTGGACAACATGACAAGACCTTGTCTGTACAATAAATAACAAAATTAGCTGGGCATGGTGCTGTGCTGTGCCTTTATTTCCAGCTACTTGAAAGACTGAGACAGAAGGATTTTCTGAGCCCAGCAGCTTGAGGCTGTGGTGGCTGTGAGCTTGCCACTGTACTCCCAGCCTTGGTGACAGAGTGAGACTCTGACTCAAAAAAAATAGCAACAACAACAATAATAATAAAAGATACTTTCCATTGTTAATCTTTTATGAAATGATAACCATAATGGCTTGACAGACCTAATGGTTTTTTCATAGTAATTTCACTTCTTTGAGTAATTTATTCATTTTTAGGTCATGATAAGGATAAAAACGTTTAGGCAAGAATAGCAACTTTTAGAAATGCCAAGAATTATGATAATCAATAATTATGGGTGTTATTACCATCTTTCATTGATGAATATAATTTATTTATTTTTAAATTAAGTTTTAATGTAATTCAGAAAATATTGGGCACCTACTGTCTGCACTGCTGTGTCACATATCGAGTATGTGGAGTAAAGGCTGACATGGTCATTGCTTAGATTCTGAAGGAGAACATAGACACTGAACAAATATTTACACAATGAACTAGTTCCTCATTTAAGCTGGCAGTTTCTTCTTGTCTTGAAAACTAATTATCTGTGTATGTCACAATCACTAGCAATCTTAGAATTGAGGAAATATAGTAATATATTTATTTATAGCTGCATTGAATGCGTTGAGGGAACAGTAAATGGGTTTGTTTTGTTTTGTTTTTTGAGAAAGCAGGATTTATTGAGAACACAGAAAAACTCCCATAATGGAAGGGGACCCGAGAGGGTTGCCCAATAAATGGTTTTATTAAAGAATGCTGGCACAGGGACTTACATGTTTGGGAGGCTTTGAGAATGAGTTTTCAACTGAGTTTTGAAGGATGAGTGGAATTACTTAAGGGAAAGGGAGTTGTCAGATGCAAAGAAGAGCTTTTTATTCAGAGGGAAGAACATGTGACAAGTTCTTGAGCCTGAAGAAGTATGGAGAATTCAAGGAATAACAATAGCAGCTAACATTTATTGAACTCTCATTATGTACTAGGCCTTGAGTACTTTTAATGAGCATAAATCTCACAGTAACCCTATAAAGTTGTCTGTTATTATCTTCATCTTATTGATAATGGACCCAAGGCATGGAGAAGTGAAGTAACTTGCTCATGATCACCTAGCTAGGAAAGAGTCGAGCTGACATTTGCACTTAGGCTCCTGTACTCTTAGCTATGGTATAGCCCATACCATCACTTTAACAGTAACCTGGACAGCAAGGTAGGAAGTAGCCAAGAGAGTTAGGCTGGAGCCAGGACTTATAGATGAATAGTTCTTAACCAGGGAGTGATTTTTGTCTTCCAGGGGACATTTGGCAGTATATGGAGACATTTTTGCCTGTCAGAATGTGAGATGGGATGGGGTGGAAGGTGTAATACTGGCATTTATAGGTAGAGGCCAGGCATGCTGTTAAACATCCTACAGTGCACAACAAAGAATTATTTAGCCTAAATGTCAATATGGCTGAGATTGAGAACCTTGATATATACTCTTATTGTATTCAGGATTTGGTCTGTGTCCTAAAAACAATGGAAAAGTGTTGAAGTGTTTTGTGTAGAGGTATACAATAATTAGATTTGTGCTTTAGAGAGATTATTTTACTGTAGATTTGCAGTTATATTAGAGAAAGGCATTAGTGGATTCAAAGAGATTGGCCATGAGACTTGCAGAAATGATGGTGGCCTGGTTCAGAGTGATGACAGTGAAGATGGTGAGAGGTGGTTGGAATGGTGGCCTGGTTCAGAGTGATGACAGTGAAGATGGTGAGAGGTGGTTGGAATGGACAGGCAAGTAGTAGATGGTCCATGAGGGGCTATGGTTTGGTGGCAGAGAGGGTAGTTTTGTCTTGTGCATCTGGATGGATGGTAGGGAACATTAGGGCAGGGAAGGAAGACTATGAATTTATGTTGTCATGTGTTATATTTAGGTGGAGATTTTGAAGAAGTACTTTTGGGAGTATAGATCAAGAACTCAAAGGAGAGGTCTGGGCTGTAGATATTTATTTGATACTTGTAGCCGGGCTCGGTGGCTCAGCCTGTAATCCCGCACTTTGGGAGGCTGAGGTGAGTGGATTGCCTGAGCCCGCGGGTTCAAGACCCGCCTGGGCAACTTGGTGAGACCTCATCTCTACAATAAATCAAAAATTAGCTGGGTGTGGTATTGCGCGCATGTAGTTCCAGCTACTTGGAAGGCTAAGGCGGAAGGATTGCCCGAGCCCAGCAGGTCGAGGCTGCAGTGACTGGGAGCGGCCACTGCCCTCCGTCTGGGCGACAGAGTAAGACTCCGACCCCCCCCCAAAAAAAATATTTGATACTTGTGAGCATGTGATGATAATTGAAATCATGAATGTAAGCCGGGCTCAGTGGCTCAGCCTGTAATCCCGCGCCTTTGGGAGGCTGAGGTGAGTGGATTGCCTGAGCCCGCGGGTTCGAGACCCGCCTGGGCAGCGAGACCTCATCTCTACAATAAATCAAAAAAAAAAAAAAAACATCAGCTGGGCGGGGTAGCGCATGCCTGTAATTCCGGCTACTCGGAAGGCTGAGGCGGAAGGATCGCCGGAGCCCAGCAGGTCGAGGCTGCGGTGGCCGGGAGCAGCCACTGCACTCCAGTCTGGGTGACAGAGTGAGACTCCAACTCAAAAAAAAGAAATCATGAATGTGAATTAGAGCATCTGAAGAGAAAATATAGAGTTGAAGATGATCATTCCTCTACTGAGCCCTAAAGAATTCCAGGATCTTAAGGTCAAGTCTTTAGTCTTTCTTAATTGTGACACTTTTTTTTTTTTTGAGTAGGAGTCTTACTCTGTTGCCTCGTCTGGAGTGCAGTGGCACACTCACAGCCACCCCAGCCTCAACGTGTTGGGCTCAGGCGATCCTTCTGCCTCAGCCTTCCAAGTAGCTGGCACTTGCCACCACACCTGGCTAATTTTTTGATTTATTGTGGAGACGTGGTTTCGTCCGGTTGCCCAAGCTGATTTTGAACCCCTGGGCTCAGGCAATCCTCTCACCTCAGCCTCCCAAAGTTCTGAGATTATAGGCGTGAGCCACCGGGTCCAGCAGTTGTGACACTTTTTTGGTTATTATATGTATTTGGTTTAGATTGGTTTGGGAAAATTGGATTTGTCTGAAAAAAATAACTCCATGGGAGGCAGAATTGCTCTTATTTAAAATACTTGTAAGTGTTCTTAGTGGTAGTACACAAAAAATTTACAAAAGGTTATGAAATGGCTGGGTGTAGTGGCATACACCTGAATCTCCAGCTACTTGGAAGGCTGAGGTGGAAGGATCACTTGAGCCCAGGAATTCAAGACCAACCTGGGTAACATATTGAGTACTGTCTATTGAAGAAAAAAACCCCATGAAATCTGAGTTATTTTTTAGATTATAGAAAGTAAATTTTTTCTCCCATTTCAAGTTTAAAAAGATTCTCCCTCTTTGTACTTAGTGTTTTTGTTAGACAAATCCTTTGAAAGAACAAATCTAAGTTGTGGTTTTAGTCATTTAGGATTTCTTCAAGTGGCATTAGTACATGAATGTAGACAATTCCCTTTGAGTTCAGACCTTTCTCCATGTTTTCCCCATTCACCCACTGGAACTAAGACGAGAGGATGGAGGTGTGACTGAGGCAGAGCTCCCCTTGTACTTACCTAACCTCTATGCACAGCCTGGCCCTGGTCATTCTTTTTGTGAAGGCCTACATTATTCATCTCTCATTGTTCCCTGATTTGTTCCTGTAGCTGGAATTAAGGGAGGATTATTGAACCCTAAAACTTTGTTTTGTCTTAGCGTGACTGAAAAATATTTGGTATAATTTTCACTATTGTAATCTTTGCCATTCCCATGACTTCAGGGATTTGGAAAAAAACATTCAGATAGTACAGTATCCTTAACCTAAACATGTAGATGTGACTAGTAACGTGTGATTTTTTTTCTCACAAAAGTATTTTTACTAGAACTCTGAATCACATTTTCCTCTTTGGTTAGATATGTCATTGCATATCCAAAGTTCACTTTTCCCATACTATCTATTCATTAGGTTGTATTCAGATTTTAGTAATAAAATCTTCTCTCATTCCAAAAGCATATTTTTGCCATCAGAAGGTCTCTGAATAAATGGAAAATATAGTTTTTTGACATCAGAAAAAGATGAGTTAAAATTCCTTGATTTTATTTAATACATGTTGGTGTTTATACTCAAAAAAATTTAAATATTTGTCCTCAACTACCAAAGCTTAAAGTGGTTAAACATAATTACATTGTAAGGTCTGCATGGTACCTAAGATTTTGTACTAAAGGGAAGTTGCTAGGAAATAAAGTAATTTTTATTTGTTAATTTGGAAACCATGACAACACAATAAATATTATGTCTTTCAGTTTGTCATTCAGTGTTCTTTTGGTATGAGTGTCATAGAAGAATAAACAAAATTAAACACAGTAAACTCTGAGTCTTAGCTACCTGAGTTAGTCATTTTCCTTGAATGTTTTACTTTTTAGAATTTTATATTTCAATTTTCTTGAAATTAAAACATAGTCTGTAGAGGCTCAGATTGTACTTTATCTCTTTTTTACCCATGCCAGTTGCATAGGTTTTATATTATGGATACACATGCAGGCTGGCAATTCCAGATTTTGTTGGCTCACTTCAGTGCATTTCTGTGAAATTATAAATATTAAATTTGCCTCCTGTATTAGAGGTTTTATGTTGCTGTGGACGAGGTAATTTATAAAGAAAAGAGATTTATTTGGCTCACGGTTCTGTATGGCACATCTGCCTAGCTTCTGGTGAGGCCTCAGGAAGTTTTTACTTGTCAGAAGGCAAGGGGAGCTTGTGTGTCACATTGGCAAGAGTGGAAGCAAAAGACGTGAGATGCCAGATTCTTTTTAAAAACAACCAGCTGGCCGGGCTCAGTAGCTCAGCCTGTAATCCCAGCACTTTGGGAGGCCGAGGCGAGTGGATTGCCTGAGCTGGGGGTTTGAAACTAGCCTGGGCAACTTGGCAAGATCTCATCTCTACAGTAAATCAAAAAATTGACCAGGCATGGTAGTGTATGCCTGTAGTTCCAGTTACTTGGAAGGCTGAGGTGCAAGGATCGCTGGAGCCCAGCAAGTGGATGCTGGGGTGGTTGTGAGTGTGCCACTGCACTCCAGTCTGGGTGACAGAGATAAACTCCAACTCAAAAAACAAACAAACAAAAAAAAAAAACCAACCAGCTTTCATGTTAACTGATAGAGCAAGAACTCACTCATTACCACAGGAAGAGAACTAAGCTATTCAGGAGGAATCTACCCCCAAACCCAAAAACCTCCAATTAGGCCCTCCCCCAACTTTGGGGATTACATTTTAACATGAGATTTTGGAAGGGACAAATGTTCAAGCTATATCACCCCCTTTAAAACAACAGTTTTAATAACATGATCACTATAGGACAAGAGCTTCAAAGCTAGAAGATTCTCCTTTTTAAATTGGCATTTGAGTGTGTGTTTTCATGTACTACTGTCCTGGTGTTGTTGTTGTTGTTGTTTTGATGGGGTCTTGCTGTGGGGATATTGCCCAGGCTAGACTTGAACTCCTGGCTTTGAGCAATTCTTCCACCTCAGCTTCCTGAGTAGCTAGGTCTTCTGTACCACTGTGCCTGGCTTGTTTTTGAAAAATATTAAATGCAAAAAGGTTTTGGTAACTATGAGTTCAACACCCAGCATTAACAAATGTCAACATCTTGTCACAGTTGTTTCAGATCATTTTGGTTTTGCTGTTTCTCAGGCTGGTCTCCAACTCCTGAACTCAAGTGATCCTCCTGCCTTGGCCTCCCAAAGTTCTGAGATTGCAGGCATGAGCCACTGTCCTGGCGTTTAGATCTTATTTTTAAAAAGATAAGGAGGCCAAGGTGGCTCACGCCTATAATCCCAGCACTTTGGGAGATGGAGGTGAGAGTATTGCCCGAGCCCAGAGTTTCGAGACCAGCATGGGCAACTTGGTGAGACTTCTTCTCTACAATAAATGAAAAAAATTAGCTGAGCATGGTGGCATGTGCCTGTGGTTCCAGCTACTTGAATGGCTAAGAAGGAAGGATTGCCTGAGCCCAGCAGGTCGAGGCAGCAGTGGCTCTGAGCATGCCACTGTCCTCAGCCTGGGCAACAGCATAAGACTCCAACTCAAAAATTGAAAAAAGATAAGGAAGGAATAAAAAAGACACAACCAAGTTTAAGGTTTTTTGTTTCACTCCCCAGGACTAGACCTCCCCCTCCTCCTTACAGGGAACTAGTGTGATAAAAATTAGAAAGTATCCTTCCTGTCCATGCTTTAAAAGTTTTAACTCCATAAACAGTCTTGTTTTTTTGGGGTTTTATATGTTGTTTTCTAAGAACTCAATAGTCACAGGCGTGAAAACTAGAACCATGTGGGAGTGTGGCTGGATGGGGTTGGGGAATGGGAGGAGGTGACGTTGGAGAGGAAGTAGGGACCAATCATGAAATAATTTGTGTGCTAAGGAGTTTAAATTCAATTTTGTAAGGTGTAGGGAGCCATCGAAAGTTAAATCCTTTTTTAGGTTTGAATTATAGTTAATTGCTTTAGCCACCATGTGAAAAATGACTGGTAGAAGGCAGAAAATGGTCAGGAAGCTGTTGTAGTCATGTTAGTGAGAGATGATGAGAGCCTGAATTACGGCAGTGATGGTAGGAATGCAGAGGAAAGACTGGGTAGAAAAAATAGTAGAGATGGAATCTTGTTGAGAACTAGATAATTGAGACTTAGTGACTGAAACCACGTGGAAGGAGGATAAAAAAGATGACTAGTCTCAACACGGTGGCTCATGCCTGTAATCCCAGCACTTTGGGAGGCTGAGGCAGGGGAATTGCTGGAGTCCAAGACTTCAAGACCAGCCTGGAGTCCAAGGACTTCAAGACCAGCCTGAGCAACATAGTGAAACCTTGTCTTTACAAAAAATACAAAAATTAGCGGAACGTGGTGGCACACGCCTTTAATCCCAGCTGTTTGAGAGGCTGAGGTGGAAGGATTACCTTAATTCAGGAGATTGAGGCTGCAGTGAACCATAATCATGCCCCTGCACTTCAGCCTGGGTGACAGAGTGAGATCGAGACTCAAAAAAAAAAAATAGGCCAGACCCTTAAGATGAGTCTTCATTTCATATTTTGGGTAGTAGGGTAATTGATGGGGAACATAAAGAGGAAGAGAAAGATTAAGGGAGAGTATAAATTAAATTAGGTTTATATTGAGTCTGAGGTTCTAGTGGAACATCCCCAATTTTTGACAGTCAGTTGGATCAGGATTGTGGGAGAAAAGTCTGACTTGGATATAAAGTGTGACCCAGGAGAGAACACAGAATGAAAAGAACAAGAGATCAAGCATGGAAGCTTTGGCTACATCAAAATTTAGGGCACATGCAGAGAAAAATGTCCTTATGGAGGATTCTGAAGAAGAGAGATCAGAGTAAAGAGGAAAACTAGGAGACACTAGTATTGTAGAAAGCCAAGAGATGAGAGTTTTAAGAAGGAATGGGTAGTGATATCAGAATTCCAGAAAGGACAGATGAGATAAGAATAGCAAATTTCTATTGGGTTTGATAATTCCAGGTCATTAGTGACTTTTGCATGAGCAATATCAGGAAAGTGACTTGGGCAGAAGCCAGATTGCAGTCATTTGAAGAAAGTGAGGAGAGAGGTGTGAAAAAAACTCAGCTATAAAGAGACTACAAGGTACAATTGAATTGAACGAGGGTGGAGTTTTTTGTTTATTTTTTTAAAAATCAGAGAGACTTTTTGAACGTACTTATGAGGAGAAGGAGGGGTGGAGTGTGAAGACTGGGAAGAGAGACCAATAGTTGAGACAAGGTCCTTGTGGAGGATATCCTTTTTACATCATAACATGAGGGTGTGTGTGAGAGTGTGTATGGAGGTTTGGGAGGGTTTGACCTTAAACAACAGGAAGGACAGCTCTTTCAGTGGGACCACAGAGAAAGTAAGAAGCAAGGTCACTAAGACAGGGAAGTCTGTTGTTGACTTGGAAGATGTCAAGGGAATGCTTTCTTTAGGCCTTAAAATGCCTTCTCTTTTGAAAACATTGGCATAAGGGGAAATATCAAAAGTATCAGAACTGGAATAAAAGTACTGAGAAAATATAGGGTTTTGCAGAAGGACTCTTTCCATTGATAATGAAGACCATTCACATTGTGTTTCTTGGAAATACTCACCTTTCTGTTTATTTAAAAATAGGCTACACGTTTTTACATTTTTACTGTGACACAGTGTTGAGTGATACCTATTTTGTTTCTAAACGCCTGTGTGGTTCATGGCACTGTAGGCCCTCCTTACGTGGTTTTGCTTTCTATGGTTTCAGTTATTCGCAGTCAACCATGGTTCGAAAATGTTAAATGGAAAATTCCAGAAATAAGCATTCATAAGTTTTAAATTGCATGTTGTTCGGAGTAGTGTGATGAAATCTTGGACCATCCTGTGCGGGATATGAATAATTTCTTAGTTCAGCATAGCCACACTGTATATGCTACCTGCCCGGTAGTCTCATATGAGCTGACTCCTGTCAAATTGACTGTTATGATATCACAGTGTTTGTGTTCAAGTAATGCTTATTTTATTTAATAATGACTCCAAAGAGCAAGAGTGATTATGGCAATTTGGATATGCCAAAGAGATGCCATAAAATACTTACTTTAAGTGAACAGATTAAGTCTTCAACTTAATAAGGAAAAAATAATTGTAAGCGGAAGTTGCTAAGATCTGTGGTAAGAAAAGATCTTCTGTCCATGAACTTAAGAAGAAAGAAAAAGAAATTTATGCTAGTTTTGTTATTGCATCTCAAACTGCAAAAGTTACAACCACTGAACATAAAAAGTACTTGGTTAAGATGGAAAAGGCATTACATTTTTGAGTGGAAGACAGGAATAGAAACATGTTCCAACGGACAGCAACTGAGTTTGGTACCATCTACAGTTTCAGGCATCTGCTGGGGGGCTTGGAACTTACCTCCAGTGGATAAGGAGGGACTACTATATACTTAGAGTACATACATCCTGAAAAAATACATTTATTTATTTGTAGTTCATTAGATGCAGTACAGTAATTTTTTTTAAAGAAATCCATGCTTTATTCAGATTTTCTTTTTTTTTTTTAATTTTTTTATTTTTTTTTGAGTTGAAGTCTTACTCTGTCGCCCAGACTGGAGTACAGTGGCTGCTCCCAGCCATGCAGCCTCGACCTGCTGGGCTCCAGCGATCCTTCCGCCTCAGCCTTCCAAGGAGCTGGAACTACACGCGCGCACTACCACGCCTGGCTAATTTTTTGATTTATTGTAGAGATGAGGTCTCGCCTGCCCAGGCAGGTCTTGAACCCGCGGGCTCAGGCAATCCACTCACCTCAGCCTCCCAAGGCGCAGGATTACAGGCTGAGCCACCGAGCCCAGCTGCAGTACAGTATTTACTTGATGGACCTAGCTCAATTTATAGCATGGGTATATTTTTATGTATAACTTCTTGTTAACTCTCTTGCCTTTAAATTTTACAATGATAGATTCAAACTATTTTTTAAAGTACATACCTTTTTCCTCCTCTAGATAGTAGTCCCAAATGAAATTCAGTTTATGGATTATAACCCAAGGAAACAGCGCACACTGTCCAGGATCCCTCCTTATTTGTAGACCCACTGGACAGATGGAAAATTTATAATAGGATTGATGGCCTTAGATGAGCCTCTGATCTGGAATGTAACTGGGAGCCACAACAAATTTATTTTAGCCTGTTCCTCTGCATTTATGTAACTGAAGCAGTAACAAAATCCAGATTTAAAATTCAGAAAACTTAAGAATGTTTGAGTGTTGGGCATCATAGAATATATTATAGATGATCATACTTTACTTTGAAATGTTTTACCTCACTTGTTCCTTGGTGTTTTAGGTAAGTTAAATCAACAATGGAATAGCAAAGATAGGAGGAGAGATTGAATGGAGAAAGAGAAACTTGAAATAGTCTAGGTAAAAGTGGTAAGAGCATGTTTGGAAGTGGGGTTGTGTGTGGGGGAGTCTGTTGGAATGTAAATTATTATTATTTTAATTAATTTAGAGATGAGGTCTTGCTATGTTGCCCAGGCTGGTCTCAAACTCCTGGACTCAACTGACTTTTCCGCCTTGGCTTCCCAAAGTGCTAGGATAACAAGTGTGGACCACCACGCCCTGCTGGGAATGGAAATTAAAGGTTGGATTCTTTTTTTTTTTTGAGTTGGAGTCTCACTCCGTCGCCCAGGCTGAAGTGCAGTGGCACGCTCACGGCTACCCCAGTGTTGACCTGGTGGGCTCCAGCGATCCTTCTGCCTCAGCCTTCCAAGTAGCTGGAACTGTAGGTGCACGCTGCCACTCTTGGCTAATTTTTTTAAAAATCTTATTTATTTTAGAGATGGGGTCTTGCCAAGTTGTCTGGGCTGGTCTTGAACCCACGGACTCAGGCAGTCTTCTCAAAGTGCTGGAATTACAGGCTTGAGCCACTGCACCCGGCCTAAAGGTTAGATTCTAAGGGATGTTAGAAAGGAAGATTTGGTGAGAAAGTAGGAGGTCCTCAGATCTTGTCTTTGAACAAGGATGAGAAGGGTTCCATTTCTGGAGATTGAAAAATAGGGAAGCAAAGCCTATTTACTGGGGGAAGAGCAGGTTGATTTCATTCACTCTAAGTTTTTGGTGCTAACGAGATCCACTAGATGTTAGAAATGTAAACTTTTATTGTGGTAGAGATGTCAGAGCTTGAGATGCTAGATTTGAGTCATTCTCATTGGCTGGTAGTTGAAACTGTGGAGTAAAAAATGAGAGAAAAGGCTGCAGCAAAAGGAGAAGATTATTTAACATTTGGCGTAGTCAAGAAAAAAAGAGAACTAGAATAGTACTGTTTCACAGAAAAGAGAGAATCTGTGCTAAGTTGAAAATCCTAGAATAATTATCCAAAGTAAACTTTCGTGATTTGTCTAAGAATATGCTATCATACTGGGGTATAAAGATATAAATTGTGGCAATGTGGTTAAGAGTGTGAACTGGAGAGAAAATTTTTAGGATGTGGACTGGCATGGTGCCTCATGCCTGTAATCCCAGCACTCCGAGAGGCTGAAGTGAAAGGATTTCTTGAGCCCATGAGTTTGAGACCAGCCTGAGCAACATAGCCAGAGCTCATCTCTACAAAAATAAAAAAAATTTCTGGCCATGGTGGCATGTGCCTGTAGTTCCAGATACTTGGGAGGCTGAGGTGGAAGGATCTCCTGAGCCCAGGGCCTGGGTGACGGTGAGATACTGACTCAAAAAAAAAAAAATTCTTAGAGTGTGGAACTCCGCTCCAATATTTGTTAGTTGGGGAAAGATAAGTTATTTAATCTTTCTAGACCTCAGGGGGTTGTTTTGTAGATTAAAATAAGCACCTAGCTTTTTTGAGTAAGTGGTCAAACTGTAGTAGTTATGTTAGTGTGAAGTTTCATCTTCCCCATTATCCGGAAAGTTTGGGTTCTTAAGTATGTTGATTAAAAAAAAAGTTTAACTCAGCATTTTCCAAACTTACTAGATCATAAGATCTCCTTTCTTCCAGTTTATATATTAAATTTTATGTATTTTAATTTTGTATATTTTATTATTTATTTAACTTAGGCATTTTTTGTGCACTCAGTCTCATGTATTTAAAATTTTTTAAATGAGATATAATTCACCTTCCATTAAAGTCATCACTTAAAAATATTCAGTAGTTTTTAGTATATTCACAAAGATGTGCAACCATCACCTCTATCTAATTTCAAAACATTTCATCAGCCCAAAAAGAAACCCCATACTACTTACTCCACCTTTCCCACTTCTCTCTGCCCCTGAGAAAGTAATCTACTTTGTCTCTATGTATTTGCCTATTCTGGACATTTCATATAAATGGAATTATGCAGTATATGTGACCTTTTGCATCTGGCTTCTTTTGCTTAACAAACTGTTTTCAAGGTTCCTCCATGTCGTAGCCTGTTTTAGTGTTTCATTTCTTTTTGTGACTGAATAATATTCTACTGTATGGATAATTCCAGTTTTGTTTATTCATTCATCACTGATGGATATTTGGGTAATTTCTACTTTTTGACTAATGCTGCTATGAACATTCATTTACAAGTTTTTATGTGGACATATTTTCTCATTCTCTTGGGTACATATCTAGAGGTAGATGGATGCTGAATTGTATGGTGTCTCTATGTTTAAACTCTGAGAAACTGCCAAACTTCTTTCCAAAGCAGTTGTGCTATTTTACATTTTCTCTAGCAGTGTATGAGGGGTTTGATTTATCTATATCCTTGCCAACACTAGTTATTTTCAGTTAAAAAAAAAACCTTTTTTTTTTCAGTCTGGGCAACATAGCGAGACCTTGTCTCTACAAAAAATACGAAAATTAGCCATGTGTGCTGGGGCACACTGTTAGTCTCAGTTACCTCTCCTGGGTTCAAGCGGAAGGATTGCCTGAACCCTGGAGGTCAAGGCTATGGTGAGCTGGCATCCGCTGCTGCGGTGAGCCAGACCATGCCACTGTACTCTAGCCTGGGCAACTGAGTGAGACCTTGGCTCCCCCCCAAAAAAATTTTTAAATTATAGCCATCCTAGTGGGCATGAAATAGTATTTCAGTTTGCTTTGATTTGCATTCAACGACTGAGTAATGATGTTGAGCGTCTTTTTATGTGCTTAGGGGTCATTTGTGTATCTTTTCTGGAGAACTGTCTGTTCAGATCCTTTACTCATTTTAAAATTGAATTATGTTTTTATTGTATCTCATTTACTTTTGTTTTCTCAAATTCCAAAAGGGCATAACACAAAATTCCAATGATAAAGGAAAAGTCTCTAATGTAGAAGTACTGCAACCATAGTAAATATTTAGTTCTCATTTATTCCTAGAAATTCTTTCTTAGTGATTATTATATGATTCCTAATTATTTGTTGTCTGATAAAGTGAATATTCTACAAATTTAGGTTTATGAGCTAATACACAACCTAAAACATTTGTTCTGGGGATTTTCAAAGTCCATGATTTTCACTGTTATTTTATCTTTCTGCCTGTCCCTAGGATTTAGTGAGAAATGGATTAAATAATTAATTTATTTTTGTGACGAGGTCTCACTCTGTTGCCAAGGCTGGAGTGCAGTGGCATGATCATGGCTCACTGCAACCTTGACCTCTTGGGCTCAGGTGATCCTTCTGCCTTAGCCTTCTGGCTAGCTGAAACTATAGGTGTGCACCATCACTCCCAGGTAATTTTTTTTCTTCTGGAGATGAGATCTGGCTATGTTGCCCAGGTTGGTCTTGAACTCCTGGACTCAAGCAATCCTCCCACTTTGGCATCCCAAAGTGTTGGGATTACAGGTGTGAGCCACCACGCCCAACTGGGAAATGAACTTAATTCTATGTAAATATGTCTTTACTTTTTGTGTCAACATTTTTACTACTCTAGAAAGAATACATTTCTATAAATATTAAATAGAATATTATTTCCTTTAACCAGCCTTACTGTGTCTCATATTTGAAAGCATAATTATCAGAATCTCTTTTAGAAACCTGGTCCTGTGACATCTCTGGCATCATGGGTAACTTCTGAACCTGAATTTCTTTTTTTTTTTTTGAATTGAAGTCTCACTCTGTCATCCAGGCTGGGGTGCAGTGTCACACTCATATGGCCACCCCAGCATCGATCTGCTGGGCTCTGGTGATCCTTCCACCTCAGCCTTCCAAGTAGCCAGAACTACAGGTGCGCACTAGCACACCCAGCTAATTTTTTATTTATTGTAGAGGCGAGGTCTTGCCAAGTTACTGGGGCTGGCTGGTCTTGAACCCGCAGATTCAGGCAATCCACTCACCTCGGCCTCCCAAAGTACTGAGATTACAGACTGAGCCCAACCAAGAACCTGAATTTCCAGATCCTGAATATTTTTATTAACTTAAAGAGTTGAGGCCATATCAGCCTAAAGACCCTACAAATATTTAAATAATTTAGGCTTCTGAATACCTCTGGTTTTATATCTTATGCTAACTGTTAAAGTAGCCAACATTTTTCAGGGTAAAAAATACTTAACATAAAATGTATCATTTTAACCATTTTTAATTGTATAGTTCAGTGACATTATACGCATTTACATTGTTGTGCAACCATCACCACTGTCCTTCAGCACACTTTCATCATCCACTATTGAAACTCTGTACCCATTAAATAGTAACTCTCATTTCTCCCTGCCCCCAGTCCTTGGCAAACATTGTTTTACTTTCTGTCTCTATAAATTTAA
Source organism: Carlito syrichta (assembly GCF_000164805.1). Taxonomy (NCBI): domain Eukaryota; kingdom Metazoa; phylum Chordata; class Mammalia; order Primates; family Tarsiidae; genus Carlito; species Carlito syrichta. The sequence continues at coordinate 354,735 of NW_007249266.1, read as the reverse complement.
CTGTGCTTCATATTAGCAGAAGTGTACATACTCATCCTATTGTATCTAGCGTATTTCATTTAGCATAATGTTGTCAAGATTCATCCATGTTGTAGCTTGTATCAAAATTTCTTTCCTGTTTTTTGGAGTTGGGGGTCTTACTCTGTTGCCCAGGCTGGAGGGTAGTGGCATAATCATGGCTCACCATGACCTTGATCATGGCCTTGACCTTTTGGGCTCAGGCGATCCTTCTGCCTCAGCCTCCTGAGTAGCTGGGAGTACAGGTGCACACCACCACACCTGATTACTTTTTAAATTTTTTGTTAAGATAAGGTCTTGCTGTGTCCCCTGGCTGATCGCAAACTTCTGACCTCAAGCGATCCTCCTGTCTCAACCTCTGAAACTGCTGAGGTTACAGGTGTGAGCCAGTGCAACTGGTCATTTCCTTCCTTTTTAAGGCTGAATAATTCATTGCATGTGTATGCCACAATTCGTTTATTCATTGATTCATTGATAAACATTTGAGTTGTTTCTACATTTTGACTGTGAATGATGCTACTATGAACAACTGGAACTATTGAATCAAATGGTAATTCTATTTTTAGTTTTTTTAACTAACTTTATTTTGAGCTTAGTTAAAATCTTTGTGATCCTTAACTGTTGTGTCCTATTTCTTTTTTATATGTGCAGGGTATGGTAAAATGAATTCATAGCAACTCTTTCATTTGATTATATTCAGAAGTGAAAATGCTTGTGTTACTATCTAGAAGTATACTTTATGTACCCATAATTGTTAATTTAAAAAATATATCAGAGTAAGTTATAGAGCACATGTTTTGTCTCCTAGATGGGAATCAGTGTCAGCTCCTTGCCCCTCCTGCTATCCGCATTGCTTTAGGTATCTGGTAGCAATGTATAGAAAGAATCAGATAAAGTAATTTTAAATCCTGTTTATCGTTTGCATATGATTTAGTGGCTTTTCTTTAGCACTATCTCCAAGGGAGGAGGTAGCATCTGAGTTAACTAGTAACAAAGGGACGGGCGTTTGTCTCTGAAGTCTGTGTTCTTTCTGTTCTCTTACCTTTTGTTGTGAAAGAAGTCTTGCTAAAGAATATATTTTAATTATCTGTAATTTGGTTTTGTGAGGGAAGTCTCATTTTACCATAGATTGTGCAGAATTGGTTACAGATTCTAGAAGGTTGAAACTGACATTCTTGAGTTAAATTTCTAAGGGGGGAGGTCTTCATGTACAAAGCTAATATACAAGGAATTGAAAATTCCTACACGTAGCTGTAGCTTTCTTTAAAATATTTGAAAGTTTTCATATCTTGTAATTTAAAAATATATCTGCTATCTGTTGAAGCATAAAACCCTTGAAGTCTTTTTCTATAAAATCACAAACCCTAGTAGAAAGTAGTGTCTATTCATAGAGGAATAAAGAAAGCAGATAACTTGAAACAGAGTGTAGGTATTGAAAAGATAGAGGCCAATGTAGAATTCATATGAAAATACTCATTGCTCTGGACATGTCAGTGGTTATAGCTTAAGGTCATTGGATTGCAATTTACTTTGCAGGGGTTTTGCTTCTAAAAGACCAGTTAAGCAGACTGGGAAATAGCCAGCACTGGGTTAGTTGAATAGGAGTTAACTATTTAACTATCTCTGCTGCTTAGAAACCCACTGTGACCTGCCAGGCAAAACTGATTTCTTCTTTCTCCTTGTTCCCTTCCCTATCAGCTTGTGAGCTGCTTTAGGGCAGAGATGTTATATCTTACTCTATTTTTAGTACCTAGCATAATTGCTTACACTGGTAAGTAGATCCTTTTAAACATTGGCTGAGTTTCTTATTATTATGAGTCTTGGGCACCAATATAATAACATAGGAAGATGGAACTACTGTAGTTATCAGAGAGGATAATTTGAATCAGAGTTAGGATGTGACCAAGAACAGAAGAAACCACTGTAAGATAGAAACCAGAGAGAACATTTTTAAGTTTCATGTGATTCATCAAGCTATTTTCTTGATAATATCTCATTTCCTTGATATTGTGGTCCATGACTTGAAATTCATTTGTTTTTGTAGCAGACATTGATGCATGAAATTTGTGGGGTGAGAGAAGCATGCAATTTAATACAAGGTAATAATGTCACAATAGAGGCATGGGTATAGAGTGTTACTCTATGAAAGAGGGAATGGGGGAAATCTTCCTGGAAGGTAAAGTAGTAGCTGAATAAGAGAAAGGAAGCTGGTTGTGATGACTCATGCTTGTAATTTCAGCACTTTGGTAGGATGAGGCAGGAGGAAAGTTTGAGGCTGCAGTGAGCCATGATTCAGTGACTGCACTCCAGCCTGGGTGACAGAGCAAGACTCTGTCTCTTAAAAACAAAACAATAATGAAAAATGTAAAAAAGAGAAGAGGCCAGACATGGTGGCTCACATCTATAATTTCAACACTTTGGTAGGTAGAGGCAGGAGGATTGCTCAAGGCCAGGACATAGTGAGATTCAACTGCTTGAGAGGCTGAGGTGGGAAGATCACTTGAGCCTTGGAGTTCAATGCAGTGAGTCAATGGTCATGACATCACTGCCTTGTAGCCTGGGCAACAATAAACAAACAACAATTAAAATGAAAAAGAGAGAGAAGGGAGAGCATCTCCTGTTAAGCAAATATTTTGTGAAGAGCAGCTTAACAACACATTAGAGTCCAGGAGTGGAGAGAGATGGAATGCACCTAGTACTAGTGGAGCAAGGAGAATAGTCCTCCTTCCTTATCCCTGGGGTACATACTCTAGCTCTCCACTGGATGCCTGAAACCATGGATAGTACCAAGTGACCAACTGCTGTCAGTTGAACACATTTCTGTTCATGTCTTCTCCACTAACGTAATTCCTTGTTCATCTTAACTAAGCATTTATCATGTGCTGTGGCTGTAACAGCAAAGCCAGCACAGATTTCTTTTTCCTTCCTCACTATTTCATAGATAGAACATATGTTCTCACTGTAGATCTTAGCAACTTCAGTGTACGATCTTTTTTCTTTCCCTTTTAAGTTTAGAATTTGAACCTTTTCTCTTAAAGGAAATACTTTATTGCTTCTCTTTGGTATGTCTGAGTAGCTAGAATCACATTTGCTCTTCAGGGACATTATTTAATAAAATAAGGTTTACTTGAACACAAGCCCTGCAATTTGATAATTCCACAACTACTAAATGACTAACAAGAGGGTAGCATAGACAGTGTGGATACACTGGACAAAGGGATGAGTCATATCATGAGAGAATTTATTATGCTACCTAGAATGGCGCACAACTTAAAACTTGTGAATTGTTTGCTTCTGGAATTTTCCATTTAATATTTTTGTACCTCAGTTGACCATGGATAACTGAAACCATGTTGGGGACAGGGGAGTACCTGTACTAGGAAAGAAGATGGAGACTTGACTGTGAGGAAAATTATTTCTGTTTTTGCCTTGCTTCTCTTTGTGCTATTCTATGGAATTTCTGCCTTAACTATAAGTAATGGGAGCCAGTGGATGTGTTTACACAGTGGAATGACATGATCAGAAATGTTTTGGAAGACTGGTTGGTCAATCATCTAACCATGTGGAAGATGAATTATAGGACAGATTTTGGAAGTAGATAGATGAATCGAGGCAGTTCTTGCTTGTAATAGGTCAAGCAAGAGATGAAGAGTCTTGTGGTATGATTCCATTTATATGAAATGTCTAGAATAGGCAACTCCATAGGGACAGAGAGTAGGTGAGTGGCTGCCAGGAGCTGGGGGGAAGGGTTAATGGGGAGTGACTACTAATTGGTATGGGATTTTATTCTGGGTTAATGAGAGTGTTCTGGAATTAGATAGTTGTGATGATTGCATATCCTTATGCATATACTAAAAAAACCTCTGAATTGTATACTCATAAATGGTGAATTTGATGGCATAGCTCAATTTAAAAAGAGAGAGAAGTGAGAATAGGGTGGGAGACATGAAGAGTTCCTGACAGAAGCAGGAACCATGAGAAAGAAAGTTGAAGTGCATTTGAGAGAGATTCGGTGATAGAGAATTGACTATGTGGAGACTGAATATGGGCAATTTCCAAAATGAAATTGTAGTTAGTTCTGAAGTTTCTAGTTTGTATGATTGAATTAATATGGAAAGAAATGCTGGAAAAAGAATTGTGTGAAATGTGTTGAATGTGTAATCAAGCAAGCAGTTAATGTATAGGAAGTTGACTGAAGCAATCAGTAAAACTTGCTGATAGATGATATCTTGTCCCCATCAACCCCTTTGGAAGGTGAAGTCCCATTTGTTTGTTATTCTCAGATCTGGTATAGAGGTTGTTTTGTTTTTGTTGTATAAAGCTGAGTTTTATATTACTTTTCAGGCAGAGGCAAGGCTGGCAGCAAAACGAGCTGCCCGGGCAGAAGCAAGAGATATACGTATGAGAGAGCTGGAACGACAACAAAGAGAGGTAATTTGAGGGAACAACCCTAATTTCATGCTCATCCCCCCAAAAAAATCAGTATTTGATTATTTTTTATGCAAATCTTATTCCCTTTGAAGTACTGAAAATAGTATAAACAGATGTGTTTTATCAACCCATTCTTTGTCAGCGAATTCAATATTTTAAATAATAACCAATACATATATCCCTTTTATGTACATTGTTAAATGTTATTATAGTATTATGAATGCTTTACTTATATTAGCTATAGCAGGTTTAGAGATGACAAAGTTTAGTATAGCCCTAAATGGCTTAGAATTTGAAGTAATTATATTATGATATCTGTATAGTAAAATACTGTGAAGTCATCCATCCATCTTTACAATTTTAAAACATATTTAATAATGGAGAAAAATATTATGTGAGAAAATGAAAAAAAAAAAAACTCAGCCAAACCAAAACATTAAAATTGGTAGGATACAATACAATTTTTGATATTCCTATATAACATCAAAAACTACTAAGAAGAAATAATTACTATTAATACTTTGGTTTGAGGTCAAATTATTGTTGGTTTTACTTTCTTCCTATGCTTTTCTATAGTTTACAAGTTTTCAGCATGCTTTTATTTTCAGACTGAAAAACAGAACAAAAATTTTATAAACGTGTATGGAAATTGGGCTGATTAAAATGAAATAAATACTCTTTCCTTCTCACATTGACTTGCCCCTCAAAATTCCCTTAGTAAATATTTTTGATGTTGTGGTAGTACGAAGGGGGAAAATAAGCCTATGGGACATAGTAAATACCTTATTTTATTTTATTTATTTATTTATTTATTTATTTTATTTTATTTTTTTGAGTTGGAGTTTCACTCCATCGCCCAGACTGGAGTGCAGTGGCCACTCCCGGCCACCGCAGCCTCGACCCACTGGGCTCCGGCGATCCTTCCACCTCAGCCTTCCAAGTAACTGGAACTACAGGCGCGTGCTACCATGCCTGGCTAATTTTTTTGATTTATTGTAGAGATGAGGGCTTGCCAAGTTGCCCAGGCGGGTCTTGAACCCACGGGCTCAGGCAATCCACTCACCTCGACCTTCCAAAGCACAGGATTACAGGCTGAGCCACTGAGCCCGGCCAAATACCTTTTTTTTAAATGGTTGGTTTTCTGCTAATGTGTTGAAAAGCAATGTATACGTTTCATATTGTCACAGCTCAAAAAAACAAAGAAAAGGTTGATGCGTTGCTAATTTTTTTTAAACCTCACTTATAGTTTCAAATATTGAATGTAATTCTTGGATTGAAATAGAAATGTTGCATGCAATCCATTGTCTTTTTACTCCAAAAATTATGCTGAATAATAAGTAGATGAGATAATTATTAAATGCATAAGTTCTATTTACTATCCTCTAAACTATAGGGAAATATGTATTTTGTATTATTGAATATATTTAGCTTAGTAACTTTGAGCAACTATCATTTCTCTTTGGAGAAAATGTGTATGATTAATTTAATTTTTGGAGAATGCAGTATATTGGAAACTCTAGTTTATGAAACTTTTGCATTTGTAGCATTCTCATCATTCCTTTGATCGGAAATGGGGACAGATTCAGAAGTGGCTGGTAGGCCAGTATTGCCTGTCCTGCATGGTGTGATCAGTTGCTGAAATAATGCAATCTTTAAGTAAAACATTGACTAATAGTTTGCAAAGCAGGCACATTTGGCCTGTGTGAACCTAAAGGTCATAGTATCTATTCTGTCCATAGCGGAGCAAAGGTGTACTTGGAGTCCAACCACTTTCTGTTGTGGTCAGTACCCTCATCTTCATCTCATGAATGCTTTTGATCAAGAGAGATTGAGAAAATGAATGTTTTATTTTTATAGTTTTGTTCTTTTCTCACATCCCTTCCTCCCCCCCTTTTTTAAAAAAAATAATTAAAGTCTACAGGGTCTTCGGTGAGAGATGATCCAAGTCATTCTTTCATCTCCTCTGAAAATTACTCTTATTATGTCAACTCTTTCAGTTCCCTTTCAAGTCCTCTACCACTACTTCCAAATTTGTTAGCTACAAAAGCAAACTGTAAACCTGTAGAATGTTATTTTACATCATTTCTAAATTTGAACATTTTTCAAGTTTGATAAATTCTCTCTCTCCTGTTATGAGATTCTTAACTTGGTATGTGACAAGGCTTGGGAGGTAATGTATGAAACCTTAAAATCAAATGCAGACTTTTAAATATATGTATTTTTATGGGAAATGCCTATAGGTATTTTTAAATTCAGATTCTCAAAGGAGTCTGTGATTCCTAAAGGGTTAAGAACCACTGTCTAATTGCTGCTAAACAAACAACCTTCATAAGTAAATTTCTTCTATAACAGCATTTTAAGGTATACATATTTATGACTGTAATGATTCTCAAATATAAAACTTTACCATAATTCTCATTATGATATTAGAACAGAAAAAAGATGTTTGGTTACTAAAAATTAAATGACTCGTATGTGTGTGTTATTTTGGAGTGGAATCTGTTCTTTCTTAGTAACTAAAGCTAGTTAATTTTATTTGAAGTGTCTTCTGCATGTAACTGGGTTAATACTATTGATGATGTATTAAAAATGCTTTGCATGAATGAAAGAAATCTCTTCTGCTCAGCATGGTAGCCTGCACATGTAATCCCAGCTACTCAGGAGACTGAGGTGAGAGGATCACTTTGAGGCCAGGAGTTTGAGACTAGCCTGGGTAGAGATTCCGTCTCTATAGAAAAATTAAAACTTATCCAGGTGTGGTGGTGCATGTCTGTAGTCCCACCTACTCTGATGACTGAGGTGGGAAGATTGCTTGAGCCCAGGAGTTGGAGGCTATAGATCACCACCGCACTCCAACCTGGGCAACAGAGTGAGGTCCCATCTCTTGAAGAAATAAAAATAAGTCACTTTTACTTGCAAAAATTTTCATGGAAATTTTAGTTTAATTTGTTCTTTTAATTATTTACTGTAATTCTAATGTTAAATTGCCTAAGATTTTAGTATCTTAGGGTAGACCAAAAAACATTAAATAAAAAGAAAAGTCTGTGTTAAAAGTCTAATATTTGATTTCTGTGTTCAGGGTCAGGAAGATAAGCAATCTTTTTTTTTTTTTTGTAAGTCTGTGGAATGTGTGCGGTTTAGGCAGTAAGTATGCTAGATTTACATTGAAGGGAGATCGGTTTGAGTTAGAGTTTTAAAATGTAAGTGGACTAACCCATATCTTAATTGACAGCTAGGACTTGACTGGTGCTGTGGCTTTTAAAAAATAAAACCACTTCATCCTCATTTCAAGTGAACTTTTAAAAACAATATGTTTCATTTTTATTAATTTACTTTAAATATATCAAAACATAATTTTGGCCAGGCATGGTGGCTCATGCCTGTAATCCCAGCACTTTGGGAGGTGGAGGCGAGAGGATTGCTTGAGCCCAGGGGTTTGAGACTAGCTTGGGCAACTTGGCGAGACCTCGTCTCTACAATAAGTCAAAAAACTAGCCAGGCATGGTGGTGCACACCTGTGGTTCCAGATACTTGGAAGGCTGAGACAGATGAATTCGCTGAGCCCAGCAGGTTGAGGCTGCAATAACTGCGAGCGTGCCACTGCACTCTAGCCTGGGCGACAGAGTGAGACTCTGACTCAAACAAAACAAAAGAAAAAAAAGCAAGCCGGGCTCGGTGGCTCAGTCTGTAATCCCGCGCCTTTGGGAGGCTGAGGTGAGTGGATTGCCTGAGACCGCGGGTTCGAGACCCGCCTGGGCAGTGAGACCTCATCTCTACAATAAATCAAAAAATCAGCCGGGTGTGGTAGCACATGCCTGTAATTCCAGCTACTTGGAAGGCTGAGGCGGAAGGATCGCTGGAGCCCAGCAGGTCGAGGCTGCGGTGGCCGGGAGCGGTCACTGCCCTTCAGCCTGGGTGACAGAGTGAGACTCCAACTCAAAAAAGAAAAGAAAAGAAAAAAAACCATAATTTTGAACAAATACATAGCAATCTTTTAAGGCACTGTCCTGTTCATTTGGTCCTTAGCTTCTTAGTACTAATGAAGACTCCTGGGGTAATGACAATGTATTATTTTCCTGATTGTGGAAGAGAGGGACAATCCGCATTGTAATTGGTACTGAAGAATTGTTTGCTGTAATCTTTTCTCTTTGGTCACTGGTGGTATTTATTCAAGAAAAACCAGTTGGCAGTGTAACTACTACTTTAGAAATACCTGGGAAATGAAACTTTTTGTTCTTATGGGGTAGCATCTCTGAGTAAAAATCAAAATACTTTGCCATTTTCTTCTGTGTAACTGGTGGAGATATAGACAGTGTGGGATGTTATCTTTATGGTTCAGTGGTCTGTTGATTCAGAAGGTCTGAATGCTAGTCCCAGCTTTATGACTCTGTGGATTCTTACTTAATCTTTCTGTGCTGCAACTTTCTTTACCATAAAATGAAGGGATCAGACTAGATGATCTCTAAGGACCCCTTTAGATCTTAAAATGAATTGCTTCCAGTCTTTTATGTAAGCATTTCCTTCTGTTTCTCTCACATTTGCAACTGTGCAAAGGTATTCAAGGCAGGAAGAGTACTTAAAAACTGCCCAAATGCTTTGCCTTTCTACATGAGGGTAGTGCTACTTGCCACATTCTCAGTTGTTTTGAATGTTTTTGGTGTAATTAAAATTGGTTTTGAGCTTACCTTACTGTTTTACCTAAACATACTTGTCAAATGGGTTTAGAGAAGTGCTATCTAGTATGGTAGCCACTAGTCATGAGTAGGTAATTAAATTTAAATTTATATGGACTAAAATTAAATAAGCTCTCTCCGCCTCTCTTTCTCTCTCTCCCTCTGTCTCTCTCTCCCTCTCTGCAACTCTCTCCCCGCCTCTCTCCCACTTCCTCTCTCTCCCTCTCTCTCCACAGACCCTTTCCCTTTTTCCCTTGTAACTGCCGCTTTAATAAATCTCTTGGCCTTAAAAAAAAAAAAAAAATTAAATAAAACTTGAAATATAGTTTCTCAGTTGAACTGTCATTATTCAAGTGCATAATAGCACATGTTAGACAGCATATTAGACAGCACAAATATATCAACATTTCCATGGTTACAGAAAGTTCTATTGGACATTGCTTATATAAGATGTAACTTATGACTATGGAATAAACTATAGTCTCTGTCCAAATTAACTGGCTTTGTTTATATTTTGCTTTGTAGTTTTCTTAAGTCTTTTCAGTCTGATTTTTCAAATGGAACTAAAAAAAAGAGCTGTTTAAATGTAGAAGTACTGTATATCAATACTTAATAAGGTACTTTAACCTAGAATTATTTTCATAATGGGCATAATTGGAAATAAATATGAATTCATCTGTCTTTGATGGGATGTTCTTTTTAGGTGGGTTTTTTTAAAAAGTGCTCTTACATGGTAGATGAAATGAAAAGAAAGGCTAGAATAAAGGTGAGATTGGACATGAAGCCATGTATTTTACCCTAGTACTTCAAATAATGCTGAAACTATAATTAACTTGCCTCTAGTACAAGGCTTTTAAAATTAACCAAGCTAACTAGCCTTCAACTGGTTAACTCAATAAGCTGTGCTCACCCTACTGAGCTAACACATGCCCCCAAAACTTTGTGGTGTCAACTGAAAAAGAAAAGAAAGAGATTGACTTGGCTTCTTGCAGACTTGTGTCTGTTGCATAACAAAAAATGTAAATCAGTCTGAATTTCTAAAGATCAGAATACCATTGGAAATTGAGTCATAATAGTGCTTAAAAACAGACTTCAGAACAAATTTGGTGAAGTGAATCAGTGTATAGCAAATGTCAACCAGGATTTTTTTAGAATTATACTTAAAGATCGTGACAAAATAAGGTATTAAACTGATGTTTCAGTTGGATTACTGTTTCTATTTTGACATGAATAGTCAGTGATAGCCACTCATTTGTTACACCAGCCTATGATCATGCTGGATTGCCATGGAGCGTTGAAGCATTGATTTATTTTGGAAAAGATAGCGTTGATGACCTGTGAACCCTGTTGGACAGTTGTGTGAGGATTTTCAGTCAGTGAAAATTACTTTAACACTTTGGATTTTGAAATTCTGAAAGACCAGAAATTTCTTAATGTTTCGGGTGATTAGATTCTAGGGACTAGCCATTTCATTTCTCATGACTCAGGCCTTAATGCTTTATTGCTAATAGCTGAATGGAAAAGTTTAGAATTGCATTTATTTTAGTTAGCTGTTAAGCTCCCGTCATTTTAAAAAATATTAATCTGCTTAAGGAATGACTCTTGATAACTTTATCAACTTTAAAATATTAATATAATTTTTTCTAAGTAAAAGTTTTTCATATTAACAATACATAGGGTCTATTTCACTTAGTTTCTTTCTAGTTAGAATGATAAAAGAGAAAAAATGTTTACAAGTGAGCCCAAAATTAAAATCCAAGTATTTTTAGAGCAATATACTGTCTTAAAATACGTCTATGATAAACATTTCTTTTTGCCCTCATAAACTAATGTTCACAATGAAAAAAATACATTGTTTTTAATGCTGAACTCAACTTGTCTTTGTTAAAATTTCATTTTATCGTGGTATATTGAACTCTCTTGGTCTTATATAGACTATTATAAGTGGTCAGACGTGTGTACGTCTGACAAAATAAGAACATTGCCAAGATTATTTCTACTTTCTTTCTAACCAAAGAATGTGACTGCCTCAAAGCTAAGTTGTCCAAACTTGCCTGCACTAAGGAAGGTGTTGCTTTGCTGTTAACTGGCTGTTCTTTGCTCAGTTGTTCTGATAAACAACTGCCTGTTCAGTGATTAACTCTTCATGTACTTTCTCCTTTCCCAGGAAGATTCAGAAAGGGCCAGGTATTCCCACCGGTCCAGACACCATCGTCCTTATCTGGTTTGTAATAACCTAATAACCTGTAAGCTTGTTCCTAATACTTCTTCTCATTAGCTTAATGCAGTCACTCACAAACTTTTACTGTTTGTTTTTATTTTTATCAGGGAGTTGAGGATGCATTGTCCATTCGAAGTCTTGGCAGTCACAGGGTTGGTATTTTAAGTTGTCTACATAATACAAAGCTTATTCTTTTTTTTAAAAAGTAGAAGATATTAGCAAAGACCTTTCATTGGCAAATGATGCTTTCTCTCAAATTATTGCTATAAATAAATATGTTCTAAAATCATGAATATCTTAATCTATTAACATTTAATCTATAACATATCTGTTATCTTTTTCTATAAAAGGACCTTTGATTTTCGAAAAGTATCACAAAATAATTAAGATTGGTCTTATGGAATAATATGTTTGATTCTAACTTTCAGGCTTTACTTTCATATCTTAGAAAAAATGAGACTTTATTAAATGTGAAATAGCTTTTGGGACTTGAATGTCTATAATTTTACTATGTGGACAAATTGAGCTATTGATTTGGAAAATTGTTTGCATATATATATAGGAATTATGTTTTGACATTTTGATGAACATTTTATAGAATGTCCCAGATTTTTAGCATGGATTGTTTATAAGTCAAGATAAATGAGAAGTTGCTCCTTAAAAACTCACATTATGCTAAGACCCTGATCTCTCTCTCTCTCAAAAAATTGTGCTTTAAATATTAAAGCAGTGCTTTTATTTTGCACATTGATAATGCTGTATATATACTTACATCTAGGCTTTTTATCAGTTAAAATAATCTTTCATGTTAAAGATTAGGTTATTTTTCCCCAACTCTTAATTTTCTATTTGATAAAGTATACAAATACATTATAATAAACTGAGTGTGTTCTGACGTATTATTTATTCATGCTGGTTATTTTTCTCTTTGGTAAATATAATTTGCTGTCTTTCTAGAGTGAGTTGCTAAGCGAGTTTTTTTTTTTTAACATTAATTTTATTTTAAAGATATGGGGTACAATTCAAGATTAGGTATACAAGTGGTCATCGTACAAGTAAAGTTTGGGCCTCCCTAAGCTAGTTTTTAAATCAAATATTTTCATTATAAAACTTTATATTTTTAAGAGTATTTACAAATCTTTATAGAAATCTAAGATAATCGACAACTTTAAACATTTAATAATAAATTTGTAACGCTTCTCCCTGGAGATATAGATAGTATTTTGTTTTTTCTCTTTACATATTTTGAAAAGAATCATATAGGTAGTTAGTTAACAAAAGCTTCAAAGTTGAGTTTCAAAGACTGTGAAAATAATCTCCCCTTGTTTTTAATTTGTTTTTTTCTTTACTTTTTATTATAATGTTCATATTGTGTATTTTTACACAGTTGTCATCAAGCTGGTTATTTGTAAATTTGTATGTGACATTAGGGAAACTTGATTATACATTTGTTTAACTTAGAGATAAAATCAACTAAATTTGAAGTAATTTGGTGGCCTTTAAAACAAATCTACAGACAAACAAAAAAGAAATCTGCAGTTAAACTGATAAGTAATTATTTACCCAGAGTGTCTATATAATCAGTTAATTTTTTATGGCAGTTGTATCATTAAACAAATTTAGGATATAATTATAACTCTCCAGTATTTTGTTTTATTATGTTAATCTTTGAAAATTTGTTATACAGATTATGATAAAACTCCTAATATTTTTTAGAGTCATTGTGTGAACCTAAAGATTAATAAAAGTTTTACGCTTCAGTACTTTACTATCTGTGAGTGTACATCCAAGGGAATATTAAATCTTTATTATTTATTTATTTATTTTTTGAGTTGGAGTCTCACTCTGTCGTCCAGACTGTAGTGCAGTGGCTACTTCCGGTCACCGCAGCCTCAACCTGCTAGGCTCTGACGATCCTTCCGCCTCAGCCTTCCAAGTAGCTGGAACTACAGGCGCGCACTACCACACCCGGCTAATTTTTGATTTATTGTAGAGAAGAAGTCTCGCCAAGTCGCCCAGACAGGTCTCGAACCCGCGGGCTCAGGCAATCCACTCACCTCAGCCTCCCAAAGGTGCAGGATTATAGGCTGAGCCACCGAGCCCAGCTCAGTATTAAATCTTTAGAGTTTGCTAGAAATACGTCTAAAAGCTCACTGATAGCATCGTTTAAAGGAAATATAGCTGAGATAATTTTTTTTCTGTTTTAACTAAATAATATTGGGATTTATAAGTTTTCATCTAATCTGATTAGACCTTTTGTCCAATTGACTTTCAGATACTACCTTTGAAAGGCAGCTTGCCAGAAGCTATTTGGGCTGGAAACATTGATGTCAATGCTATAGATATTCTGTGTAAAATAAAAAGAGCAAAGGTAGTTCAAGACTGAATGGTAGGATCAGGGGAGAGAGGATTTAAATTTAAAGCTGTGGGTTTAGAATTGAAACAGTCTGTATCTATTAGTTTTGTGTAATGATCAGATTATTGATAGTGTGGGATGTTAGTGGTTGCTTTAAAAAAAAATCATACAAATGCTTGGCCATCACTTTATATACTGAAATACAAGTAGATGATAAAGTAGAGGTCCAAAATTAGAAAATGATGTGATCTTGATTGAATCGGAGCTGCAGGGCTATATCACCATTTCACATTGATGTATATTTTTACTGTTGTATTATTTAGTTCCTATTTTTGTATCTATGACCTTGATATAATTTTAGTGAATTTAATTTTTAAAATATGCTTGATTTCATTGAAGAACTCATCGAAGGATATAACTGAGACACTTTGGAGCAGAGCCAGTACCTCCAAAAGGAAAAACACCATGGTGTGTAGCCCAGAAAAATGTGTGGTTTTAGTATTATGCATTCACTGTTGACTTTCAGTGTACTGAAGTTTGAGTAATAGGTACATTCTAATAGAAATGGATGCTTGCTGAACTTTGTTTCCACAACCTGTTTGCTATATATGTACTTTCTTTCTAGTTCGTTTCCAAATGAAAACTTTCAGGCAAGTTTGTGTGAGAGTTAAAAAAAAAATTATAATAGCAAATTTGGAAATGTTTTAGCTGAACCCTTACTATTTTCAGTTTATCTCCTTTGATGAATTATTTTAAAATAAACAAACAAACATAAATATCAACTTTCACTTATTGGGACGGATCTTTCTGTTTGCCCAATTTTTCTAGTAGCAATTCACATGTCCAAATTATTGATTTCTCTACCAGATAGATTCAGCAGTTTTTAAAATCAGCTGAATTATATATTGGAAAAGGTAAATTGACTTAGGTTAATTTCAGTTCACCTTGTTAAATCCTATGCTTGTGTAAAATGCCATTGGTGCTACAGAAAGTATGAGAAGACATAAGATATGACTATTCTTTTTAATAAATTTAGTGGTTGGGAGGAAGGAATCGTTTGTGTGCTAGAAGGTGTAACTTGGGTAAATATATATTTTGATCGTGGATTTTTTTTTAAACAAGAGAGTTAGATATTCTGTTGATTAAGAAAAGAAATAAATGAAATTTCTATAAAGAGGGAACTTTATTTTTAGGGGCATGTCACTCATAATAGAGTGACTTTTATCGTTGTACACTATTTACCAAAAGCACACCTTTATACATTTAAAATTTTTTTGTAACAATATTTTGTGACATATACAATAGTAACACTCTTTATTTCTTGCCTTTTCTGTTAGTTTTAGGATAATTGCAAATGCAGATATTTTGATCCAATACTTTTTGGTATTATAATAACATTTTCAGTGAATTTATACCAGTGGTAAAATTGCCCCATTTAGCCTTATATTTATAGAATATATTTTTTGAGGTTTCTGCAGTATCTTTTGTAAATGACCATCTCATCAGGCATGAAGGGAGGGACTTTGTTCTGCCTGAACAATTGTTTTAATGCCTTATTAGAACTAGATTTTATAGTTTCATCTTCTAATATAGTTTTAGCTTTTAAAAATTGTGATCTCTACAACAAGAAATACATCTCTTATACCATAAATCAGTATACAATGAAGATCCACGCATGTGTTTGTATATAAGTATACGAATCGAAATATATAAAATATGTGAAATGCATTATTGAAACAAAAGTTTCATGAAATATTTACTCTTACTGTGTATAACACCATATATTTTCTGTTTCATTTTTTAAAATGCTGGTTGAGCCTACTAAATTGATTTTCTGAACTACAAATGAGTTGCTATCTATACTGAGGAAAACATTACCTTAGATCACGTTTTTTAGGAGCATTCCCTAAAACCCTAAATGGATATAAGAGTTGTAAAAGAAAGATATTTGACCAAACAGAATTTAAACTACCTGTGGAACTTGTTCATTGCTTTTATTTGTTTTATATGCTGACTTTCAGAGTAAGACAGCCTAAAAAATGTAAGCTAGAATGCTTAAGAAACAATGTTAGGAAACCACAAATCTATTTAGTTACTATTTAATTTATTTCTTGGATTTGAAATAGGTGCTATACACCTTAGTGTTGTGATTTATTTATTTGTTTGTTTGTTTATGTATTGAGTAGGAGTCTCACTCTGTCATCCAGGCTGGAGTACAGTGGCACGCTCACGGCCATGGCAACCTCTACCTGCTAGACTGAGGCGATCCTTCCACCTCAACCTTCAAAATAGCTGGAACTACAGGCATGTGCCACCACGCCCAGCTAATTTTTTGATTTATTGTAGAGATGAGGTCTCACCAAGTTTCCCAGGCTGGTCCTGAACCCATGGGCTCAGGTAATCCTCTCACCTTGGCCTCCCAAAGTGCTGGGATTATAGGCATGCCACTGTGCCCAGCCACATCTTAGTGTTTTAAAGGATCCTACTTGAAATGTGGTTTTCTGGTTTTATAATGAATTTTTAATATTTTTCTTTAATTTATATTTACTATTACACGTATATGTATACTACGCATTCCACACTTTGCTTTGACCACATTTCTCATTTTATTCAATGTTTTCTTGGGGAAGAAACTTGTCAGGTGTTTGTCCACATGCAGATTCAGGGGAACGCTTCCCATTTTGATGCTGCAGTTGTTCTTTTATAAGCTTGATCATGCTAGTTATGTACTCTTACCTTATTGCCTATTTATTATTTGCTTTTGCCATTTTTCAAATGATGGGAAATGATGCTAATAGTGATAATAATTAAAAATAAGCTGAGAGCAGCGGCTCACGCCTGTAATCTCAGCACTTTGGGAGGTGGAGGCGAGAGAATTGCCTGAGCCCAGGAGTTTGAGACCAGCCTGGGCAACTTGGCAAGACCTTGTCCCTATAATAAATAAATAAATAAAAATTAAGGCATCTTTGATGTTAGAATGTTTAATTCTTGCACTTAAAGGCTCCCTTAGGGTGTTTTGTGCCATAATATACTAAGAGTGAATCATATCACCATTACTGATGAATTTTGTTATTTAAAAGAAAAACATACAATTTTGAATATCCATACAATTTAGCACTACAGTAGGGGGATGATATTGTTTAATTCAGATGTGTTGGCTTTCATGTTTAATACTATTTTCTTTTAAAATAGTGCTGGATTTATAATAACTGCAAACATTTCTTTCTCTCTTTATATTTCTGAATTTGAAAATAAACCAACTTTATGGTTTTCTGAAATCCAGTATGATACGCTCAAGGATAGATCGTCAAGACTCTCATTAGTATGTAGTGCATGACTTTGTGTTAAATTTGTAATTTTACTTTGTAAACACCTGTTGATGCTAATTGTAGATTAGACTAACCTTCGTGGCTTTGTTATGATCTTTTGAAAAAAAATGTGTGCCTAACAATGCAAAAATTTATTGCAAAAATAAGTTGTGGCATAATTTGTCATTTGAATAGTAATTTTTTCCTTTAGAATTTCAGGAACAGATAAGTTATTTTCTTCTCTCTTGGGGGCTAAGATTGGCAGTAATATCTTTTCTTAAAACGATGAGCCACCCACCTAACACATACTCTTTGCCCTGGAAGACTGTTAGAAACATGTCTTCATTTTGAACTGAACTATAGTAGCATTAGCCCAACTTTGTTTCATGTCATGAGTCACAAGCTAGTAGGTGTATGAAGTTGTTAAATAGAAAACATCCATCAGTGATAGGTCACACCTAAGACATCAGTTATGTCCAAGTATTTTGCTTTGATGTTTAAAAAATAGTATATCATATTAACCAAGGAAGTTAAGTTGCAACTTTTTTTTCTTGGGTTAATATTATGTTAATTGTTGCCTGAGTTTCTAGATAATATGGATATCTCTTAAAATGTTCAGAGTAATATATAACAGGAAAGATACATATTCAAAAAAAGAAAAATGAGCTTATAATCATTGATTTGGGATCTATCAGTAGCAGTTCATATGTGAGATGGTTTGCTTAGAGCAGATAGTCTGTTGCCATTGGCTATTGTTAGGTAGGGCACTTCTGGCTGCACCCCTCGTTTCAGGTGAGTGGTACATACTTAGATTGGACTTCTTGCTTATCAGTTTACATATTTGTATATAGTATTGTCGTCTTTTGCCCTCCCTTGCCCCCTCATATACACTTGGCTCTGTATTCTTAGGAGAAGTAAGATACTGAGACAGTCCAATCTTCAAAGGACCCTTGTGTAAGGTGACTGTTTAGTAGTGCTGCTGCAAAACTGGGCAATCATTATTCTGGTTGTTTTCCTCTTGAGTGGTACCTGTTGTGGGTCAACTTGGGTTGAGAGTACTGCCTGGGGCAATGCAATGTCATGTTCTTTGTTCTCTCAATCCTGTTTTGGTTGATTCAAAGGATTGCTTTTTGACCCTTAGGTTAGGAAGACTATGGAAGAAAGTGAATTATCTTGCCACCTATACCTTTATAAAGAAGATAGAGGGACTCAAATGAGGTGTGAAGTGAAGGTCCCCACAAATATCTTGCCTGGCTCTGAGTCCTAATCAAGTTTTCTTTAGCTGTCCAGACCCTAAGTTGGATGCTGGGCCCAGAGGGAGGTGAGATAGGAATGCAGATTTATAGAGACACATAGGTTAATCAGTCAAGTATAGTGAATCATATATAAACAGATGGGAAATAGACTGCATGTAGACCACTCTGTATCTCATACAGACCTTTGTGTGTATAATTTTAAGATGAATTTTATTAAATTATTATTATAATTTCACTATGTGATTATTAAAGTTAACTTAAAATATTTACTTCCAGAACCATTCTTACAGTCACTCTTATGGAATGAAGAAGAGATCTTCTGGTCCTCATAAAGACCCACTGGTTAGTTCCATTGAGTCTCATATCATAATTCATTGATTACTTTTAAGGAACTTAAGAATAACTGCAGGGAGGCGGTGAGAGGGCGACATAACACTAATAAGGGTACCTGATCCCAAATCAGGTGAAGTGAGAACCAATAGGAGGCCCAGACTTCACCTGCACAATGACCATTTATGTAACTAACCCTGAATTATACCTCACATTAAAAAAAAAAAAAATCAATTAATTAAAAAAAAAAGAATGATCACTGCTTTGGTGTGTGCTCCTAAGGCATTATTTAAACTTGATAATTTGGTGAAACATGATTTATCAGAACTTTATTAAAAATAAATTTGTTTTCATTTATAATATTGAATATCAAATTAACATATGTGAATCCCAGGCTAGAGTTAGTTAAGTGTCACAAGAAGCTCATTAACAAGTATTTTCATTTATGAACTATCCTTTGGAGTTTATCTCAAGAATAGGTTTGGTGAGAGTCTCATCCTTATTTTAGAAATTTGAATTGATTTAGTTGTGATATTATGGGCAGTACCAAAGTCACAAATAGGTTTCAATCTAAACATTTGTTTGTTGAAAAATTGGAATTCATTTTCTGGTAGAAACAATAAATATGTAATGGCAGAGTTCCCATGTTAGCTTGCTGAAAACTCTTTAACCTTTAATGTAATTAAACTGCAGAATTAATATGCTCTTTATTCCAGCTACCTTGCTGAAGGACATTACTGTGGAGAAAAAAATGTCTCCAGAATGCCCACTTGGTATACTAGGAATACCTGTTTCCTGTTAGGCTCCAACAGTACTGGCAAAGGAAGCTCAGTTCCAACTCTGCTAATTCAGGGTTCCCATGGGAAGGGTGAGGAAAGAGTTGACAGGCTTAGGCCAATAGAAGGGATGGGGGGAGAATGTCATGGAGAGGACATTAGCAAGAGTCCCTGGATGGTGGGGTTTGGGATCTCTGGGGAGAGTTGAGCACGGCACCAGGTTGATGGTGTGAGTGGGGAGGTGCAGGAAGGCAGGGCCAGGAGTGGAAGGGATTGGGTGGGAGTAGAGGTGTCCCTGACTGTAGTGTCAGCCATGGAGGAGTCTTAAGTCAGAGATTACCTGAATTTGCTTAACCTTAAATTAAAAAGATTGCTAGAGAAGTTGGAAAGGGAATTTTATAGATGATTTTCTCCCCCTCAGATAACCACAATGTATAAAATTATTGTTTTGTGCAGTGTAATGAAAATGAACCTGCCATAAATGTTTTAGACCAAACCATATTCGTTGCGCGCTCTCTCTCTCTCTCTCTCTCTCTCTCTCTCTCTCTCTCTCTCTCTCTCTCTGGTAACTTAATTTGCTGTTTATTTTGACAAATAATAGGACTAGGAAGTTTGGACTCAAATACAGTAACTCTAATCATTAATCTGGCTTTGTCAAATGGACTATAAAAATGGTAATTATTCAGTTGTCCTGGAGTTTTCAAGGACATTTTAAAGTATGACATGAGAATAAATCAGTTATTTCCATTCCATTTTGTCTGAGGCTTTATTGTCTTGCTGTCAAAGTAAAAAAAAAAAAAAATTAGTAATGTCCTGGTTTGAAAACAGTTAAATTTTAATACCGATGTTTTTTGAGAGACTTGAAATAATTTTTATTTTAACTTAATATGGTACAATGATTTAAAGGCACTGTTTTGGTGAAGGGATTTGATAATATCAGATTTGCCTTTGAGCATTTAATTTTGCCTTTGTATGTTGTTAGATTAATAACATTTAACCTAAGAAAAAAATGTCTTTAATTTTGCTTTTTGCAGAGTGGCCTCTACTTTGACCAGAGAAACTATAGCAGTCTTAAACATAGCAAACCTACCTCTGCCTACTACACTCGGGTTTGTCTGAAATTTTTTTGGCGTCCTGTGTTTTTTATCTACCTTTAACACATTTCTAATCCCCCATTTTTGCATTTGACTAGCTATAACTAATCTGTAAATGGCTATGTATATACTAGTTTTTGGTAATTGTATTCATATAGTCTGTGTGAGTCTCTTTAAACAGTGGAAACTGTTGAATCACCATGTTTGTAAATGAGTACTTTTTTTAACTTTTTTTTTTTTTTTTTGAGTTGGAGTCTCACTCCATCACCCAGGCTGGAGTGCAGTGGCACATTCACCGCCACCCCAGTGTCGACCTGCTGGGCTCTGGTGTTCCTTCCACCTCAGCCTTCCAAGTAGCTAGAACTACAAGCACGCGTAACCACACCTGGCTAATTTTTGATTTATTATAGAAATGAGGTCTCACCAAGTTGCCCGGACTGGTCTCGGACCGATGGGCTCAGGCAATCCACTTGCCTCAGCTTCCCAAAGTGCTGGGATTATAGACTGAGCCATGGAGCCCGGTGTACAATTGTTTCCAATGAAAATTTTCAGACATACAAAAAAAGTTCAAAGAATTATATAGTAAACACCATATACCTCCTATTTAGGTTAGATAAGACAATGTATTATATTTCCTTTATCACATAATTATCTGTCTGTCCCTCCATCCATCTGTACATTTTAGTGTTTTGTTTTGTTTTTTAGAGAAAGCAGAATTTATTGAGAGGGCAGAAAAGCTCCCACAGTGGGAGGGGACCTGACAGAGTTGCCCCATTTTAGCTTTTGATGCATTTCAAAATAAGTTGTAGACATCAGTATACTTCATGGTGGGTACCCTTTTTAGAAAGCTTACTACTGGTCGTGGTGGCTCAAGCCTGTAATCCCAGCACTTTGGGAAGCCAAGGCAAGAGAATTGCCTGAGCCCAGGGGTTCAAGACCAGCTTGGGCAACATGGCGAGACCTTGTCTTGATCTCTACAATAAATCAAGAAATTAGCCAGGCGTGGGAGCATGCACCTATAATTCCAGCTAATTGGAAGGCAGAGGCAGAAGGATTGCTGGAGTCGAGCAGGTCGAAGCTGCGTTGGCAGTGGGCGTACCACTGCACTCTAGCCTGTGCAACAGAGTGAGACTCTGACTTAAAAAAGATAAATAAATAAAAAACTTACATGTGAAAATGTAATCTACACATGGGATGAGAAGAATGCAATTATTAGTTTGAATCTCTTATTTTTCTGAAGGCATTTCATGCATCATTTAAGATATCTGCAAACACATCTTAAATACTGTTATCTTTCATGTCTGATTGGGTTTGGTGAATCTGAAGGCCTTAAAACCCCAGAAGGAAAACTACTTGAGGGAGGTGAAAAAAACCCTGAAAATTGTGTCCTCAGATGACATCAGGAAAAAAAAGTTTCAATTCCTTTTTAAAAAAAAATTTTGTGGCCTTTTAGTGCATGGATTCATTGTGATTGGTATAATTTATCTGATTAAACTAAGGCACTTTGTCCATGGCTTATTTTGAAATACAAGTGTTCCAATCTATTTGAAAAAGAGCATTTGTAGTGATAACTCAGAGCTTACTTCTCTGGTTCCCTGGTAACCAATTTAAGTCCATTAGGAGTCTGTCATGAAATCACTGAAAATATCACAGGAGCTGTTGGTTACTGGGATGTGGCCACTGTTTGCCACATACCCTGTGCTGTGACCTTCTTTTCCTCAGTGTTTTCTTAGGTTACTATCCCATATCCTAACAATAATGTTCAAAGAGCAATAGAACATTAACACATTTATAGAAAATTGTTCCAAGTGTGCTTCTTTCTTATCTCTTACAATTAGTATTCAAAAACATTTCTAACGACTTAAGTTTTTCTACTTCTTGTGTTTCTTAACCACCTTAAGTTCATAAGAAGTGCTAATGAATTATGAAATTTAGAATGATAAACTTAAGTCTTCTGCTTTCACGATGGTGAGACCAATTCTTTTTTGTTTTGTTTTAATTTGTTTTTGTCTCTTAGCAGTCTTCTTCCCTGTACAGTGACCCTCTGGCGACAACTAAGAGTTACAGGGTTAGTACTTTATGAGGAGTGTGTTGTCTTCAGAGCTACCAGTTACTTTTCTTTGAGTTTAATAATCTGCTTTTTTTCTTAGGCCTCTCCTCCTGCAAATTCTGGTCTGCTGAGAAGTGCCAGTCTGGTTTGTAATTTCCTCTCCCGGTGTGCACTGCTGGGTCACTGTCATGGTGCTAACACTATGGCTTAACAGCTTTTCTCCAAAATAGTCAAGGACACATGATTTAAAGTCATGTATACTGCAGATGGTGCTGTCAGTGCTTAAAATATAAAACTTTAGGGTATTAAAAATAAGCATATTCCCTTCACAGAGGCAGATACTGCTGGCTGTTGGTAGTCCTTGTTTAGAATCAGTTTTTTTACAGAGAAGATGTATCTGCATGGGTTCCACCATTCTCACATACTTTTGTGAGATGACTGCTTATGAAAAGGATGTCATATTTTTCTTTGGGACAGCTGTGATCTTGGCCTCCTTAATACTAGGGTGTAATGAAGCAAGCTGAATAGAAAGCAGAAGTAATAGCTTTGTGAATTGTGAATTGATTGCTTTCAAGCTGTTTGTTGTGTTGTGGCCTATTCTAATAGACTGGGACTGAGGTTTTTTAACTTAATTTTATTGTGATAGTGGACAAAATGCTTTCTGTACCTCAGTTTCCTTTTCTGCTCTGTTTCATCTTTTGAAAGAATAAATTTACAAATGCTGCTTCACCTAGTTTCATAACAGGATGGTGAAAGAGAATACTGTAACCAGTGGTGTTTTTGAAGAATTAAGTGTAAGGTCGATGTTATATAATGAGACTGATGCAGCAATTTATGCATATTAATGAATGTTATCACCTTCAGAGTTTTCACTTTGAGAGGCTATATACTTTAATACTATTCTTCAAAACCTTTTTGGCATTGAGTAGTGCAAGAAAGTTAAGATCTTTTCAAAACAACTTTGATGCTAAATAGATAAATGATATTTCTTTTGTTCTTTAGGCATCATTGTACAGTGGTGGATTATATAACACTTATGGTTCTCAAACTGTAAGTCTAAACAAGGGAAGGTGGTGAAGAGGGGGGTGGTGTAGGTGGGCACAGTTTACTTACAAAGAAAGAGTCACTTAATCTGACCTGTAATTACTGTATACGCTGTGATCCATTCATTCAGCTAGCCAGTTGTGACTCTCACCCAAGCTGTGAGGAATTCCAGCTACTTGGAAGGCTGAGGCAGAAGGATCACCAGAGCCCAACAGGTCGAGGCTGTGGTGGCCGGGAGCGGCCACTGCACTCCAGTCTGGGCGACAGAGTGAGACTCCAACTCAAAAAAAAAAAAGTCCATGCTAGAAAATCATGGCTTAACATTTGAGGAGAGTCCATAGAAAAACCTTTTTTTCTTGCTCATTAGTTCCCCTGAAGAAGTTCTGAGCAGCGCTTGTCAGGGCATCCCCTTCCTCTTCTCTTCTTCCAGCCAAGGGCTGGTGGATCTTGAGGGTGGGTACGGAGTAGAGCTCCAGACCACTTACTTTATCCCGTGAACCAAGGGCAAGTTTGGTACATGGTCACTAATGTATTTTTAGCAGAAAAGGGAGTGGATCATTGTAAAACCTTTCTTCTTGGAAACTTTATAGCCATCTGAATGCAGTTATTACTCATCAAGAACAAGTTCAGCCCAAAGCAGTCCTGTGGTGAGCTGTCTAGTCTCTTTGCATGCTTTGTAGAAACTTTTTGTTTTATTAATCTATACTCACAGTTTAGAATACCAAGGATATGGTGTGTTTCACTCTGTTGTGCATGGATTATGGTGTTCCTTCAGTTCAGAAGCTCAAACACTAATATGTCCTAATAATTGGTGATTTCTGTATGAATGTTACTTAGTATGTAATTTCTTTTTTTTCTTGTTTTTTATTCTTTTTTTCACGTACCTATTTATTGAGCCAAAAAGTATGTAATTTCTTAAGTGAGTCTACAACCAGTGCCATTAGAAAATTTTAAGATTTTACATTTAATTGTAATTTGTGCAAAACCTCATCTTTTTAGTGGTGATATTTCAGTGTATTGGTTGGCTACCCTGTGTTTCTCTTGCCCGTCTTTACTTTCTGCATTGTGCCATTTCACTTGCTTTCTGGAACTTCTATCAGTGCAATGAAAGAAGAAATAAAACAAGATGACTTTTAAAAATTGTTATGTAAAAGACAAAACTAGGACAGTTTTAATTACCTAATCTTTCTGGAATATTAAAAATTTTTTCAATATATAAAAATAATATTAGTTTGGAAAATCTAAAGTAAAATTTCTCAGTCCCTTTCTTCCCATTTCCATTCCCCAAATATAACCTCTGTTCTTATATAACCTTTCAGGGATATTTCATGCATATATGAGTGCTATTTATTTATTATTATTATTATTTGAGTCAGGGTTTCACTCTGTTGCCCAGACTGGAGTGCAGTGGCACAGTCATGGCTCACCACAGCCTTAACCTCCTGGGCTCAGAAGATCCTTCCACCTCAGCTTCCCAAATAGCTGAGACAACAGGTGTGTGCCACCATGCCTGACTTGTTTTTTGAGTTTTTGTGGAGATGAGGTCTCTGTGTTGCCCAGGCTTGTCTCAAACTCCTAGACTCGAGTGTTTCTCCCACCTCCGCATCCCAAACTGCTGGGATTACAGGCATAAGCCACTGCAACCCAACCCACTTATTTATTTTTGAGTTGGTGTCTCACTCTATCACCCAGGTTAGAGTATGGTGGCACAATCTTGGCTCACCACAGCCTCAAACTCCTGGTCTCAGGAGATCCTTCCATCTCAGCTTTCTGAGTAGCTGGGATCACAGGTGCTCACGATCATATCCAGCTAATTTTTTGATTTTTTGAAAGACGAGGTCTTACTGTGTTGCCCATGCTGGTCTCGAACTTCTGGGCTCAAGTGATTCTCCCACCTCGGCCTCCCAAGTCCTGGGATTACAGCCATGAGCCACCACGCCCAAACAGAATGCTCTTTATTTTGAATAGAAGTGAGTTGTTATGCATATTTGCTCCTCAGTGTATTTCCTTTACTTAAAGTAGCTTTCTGTATCAATACCTACAGGTTTATATGATTCTTTTTTTGACAATAAAAATTTTAACAAGCTGTTTTCCTTACTTTTTCCACTTAATGCCTCTTAAAGATAGTTTCATATCAGCATAATTTTTTTCTTAATGAGAATATATTATTCTTTAGTGCATTAGTATACATTTTAAAAATCATTTTCCTATAGATGGACATTTAGGTTGTTAGATTTTTGCTACTATAGACAGCTATATGATGAACATTCTTATCCAAGTATATTTTTGTGTACTTTGAGTAGATCTGCAATGTAAATTATGAATCATGAAATGATGGAGTAAAGAACACATGCATTTAAATTATGATATATATTATCATTATCATATTGCCTACCTGAAAAGATTTTACTAATTTACGTTCTCAGTGACAAATGATGAACTTTAAAGAGCTTCCTTGTTTATCCTTGATGGTGTCAAAACTTGAAAAATTATTAAAAGCAGTTTTTAAAAAGTCATCAAAGATTACTTTGTGTTGTGAAATAGGTGAGCTCTATGAGTTGGGGTTTTTTTTTAACATATATATTGTGCTCAGTTCTGCCATTTGCAAGTGGCACTTTTCAAAAATACAACTCCTGTATTTAACAGAAAATTATACAGGAATGTTTAAGGGACTAAAAACTTTCTTTTTTCCACATAAGAAAGAAGTTTACTGTAACCCACCCTGTAATACAATTCCTCTTGGCAATTCTTAGGTCTGGTAGCATTTTTAGTGTCCCAAATGTGATGGTCTCTTGCAAACAAAATTTGTGTGTGTGTGTGTGTGTGTACATATGTTTGTTTGTTTGGAGGTAGGAGTCTTGCTGTGTTGCTCAGGTTAGATTTGAACTTCTGGGCTCAAGCATTCCTCCCACCTCAGCATCCTGAGAATCTGGGACTACAGGCGTGCATTACTGTGCCTAGCTTATAATATTATATTTTCAATGAAGTGTAGGATCTTGTCTTTGTGAACTGGCTAGATCCTATTTCATTTGCAAATTGGGTTCAGAGCTACTATCTTAGTGATGCCAGAATGGTTTCTTAGTGATGTCAGAATGGAGACAAACTACACATACTATAGATGAGTTTTTGGCTGGTAAAGCAGGAAGAAGACTGCCCCATGTAGGGTGATCTTAAAAACATCTGCTCTAGTTGCATAGGAATGAATAAAGGAAAATAAGAATCACCACTTCATTGTTTTTGTTGGTAGGAAATTCTGTCTTTGACTTATATTATTTCACTTTAAAATATTTTTAAAATTTTCTTTCCCAAACTATAACTTTTAGTGTTATGAGCTCCCGAAGGACCTGAAGTTTAAAAAACATGAAATTCCTAGCTGGATTTGGCTAATTTACTTATGCCCTCCCCTTCTATAATTTAACTTAAGTAAAAGATAAGATTCTCTTTATTCTTTGTGCTTTTGGGAAATATCTTTTGATTTTTAGCAACAGTTTACTATGCCTTGACACAGCTTTTCTACATAGAGTATTTGTAGACTTCTCAAAACCTCCCCTAATGTGCTTATGATCAGATAATAAGAACTGTACTGAAATTGTATCATTTTCATTATCTGCATTTGATATCTATAGTTTACCAACGATGACACCGTGAGCATTGTGTCTTCTGATCGTGCCAGTCGTGGGCGAAGGGAGAGTGTGGTGAGCGTGGTTTGCATGCAAACAAATATGATGAGTTTTAAAATGACAACATGTGATCATGTGAAACCTATTGGAAAGTGAAATTTTCATTTGACAAAATGCACATTTTCCTCAAATTTAGTTTATATTAGCAATTTGCCTTATAAAATGTGTTCTTGAGAATACATACTCTCTAATGGGCTATGCGTACTTTCATTAATAACTTGCTTCTTCACATCTCTTACACATTGGCAATTATTTGAAAGGTTTTTACTTTTTATTCTTTGTTATTGTTTGATGCATATGCATTTGTGTATACAGTTCACCAAAAATAAGTTTCTCAAGCAAAACTATTGCTTTCACGTTGTATAAACCTTGTAACTATGGTTTACACATCATGTTACCCTCAGTTGCTTTCTTTATTGTATTTGGGTTTAACCAGTGTTTATCCACCTATTAAGATCTGTAAACCAAGCATGGTGGTGTGTGCCTATAATCCTGGCTATTTGGGAGGCTGAGGTGAGAGGATCACTTGAGCATTCCAGCCTGGGTGACAGAGCGAGACCTCATCTCAAAAGAAGAAAAGAAAAGACCTGTGAATTTATTAAGAGTTGCTGATGGCAAAAGTTAAAAATTCTAATCTTAAACCAGGCTCGGTGGCTCAGCCTATAATCCCGCACCTTTGGGAGGCTGAGGTGAGTGGATTGCCTGAGCCCGCGGGTTCGAGACCTGCCTGGGCAACTTGGCAAGACCTCATCTCTACAATAAATCAAAAATTAGCCCGGTGTGGTAGCGCGCGCCTGTAGTTCCAGCTACTTGGAAGGCTGAGGCGGAAGGATCGCCGGAGCGCGCTGAGGCGGAAGGATGCCGCAGCCCAGATTGAGGCTGCGGTGGCCGGGAGTGGCCACTGCACTCCAGTCTGGGTGACAGAGTGAGACTCCAACACAAAAAAAAAAAAAAAAAAAATTCTAATCTTAGACATTTAACTAAAAAATTGTAGGGACAACAAATAGTTGTATTAGAATACAAATGATATAATTTCAAGTTATTCTTTTATGAACCCAGAAATAGTATAGAAAACTGCTGACATTTTGTTATATTTAAGGAATTGATTTGAAAATTATATTGTTGAGGATGGTATGTCAGAATAGAGCTAGAATAAAGAAGGAAGAGCTCTAAGTGACTGTAATTCCTTTAAGAAAACTAGAGAGCCATTTAATACTAGTCATGTCAGAATAGAGCTAGAATAAAGAAGGAAGAGCTCTAAGTGACTGTAATTCCTTTAAGAAAACTAGAGAGCCATTTAATACTAGTCATGTTATGTGAAAGATTATAAACCCAAGTTTTCATACGAAAGGGAACACCAAATGTTTGTGAGGTTTATTGCCAAAAATTCATTTATCTAATTAAAGCAATTGTGGTTCCTTAGCAAACCAATTAATGCTCGCCATCACAGCTAAAGGAGAAAGAATAAGCCATAGCACCCGGAAGCAACTTAGGAGTGGAGTGGAAAGGGCAGGGACTTAAAAATAATGATGCTTGGGCTTGCATCCACTTCTATAGCCTGTTTGTTGTGCGAATGACTGTTTCTTTATTTGTATAATGTTAATGGCTATCTTTGTAGATAAGCTTAATATTTGGATTAAGTGAATTACTATATAGAAAATGCCTGTCATAATTTTGAGACAGTAGGTACCAATAAATATTAGTATGTATAAATCCATTTTTATTAGCCCTTAGCAAAACTTTGTAGGCCTGTTTGTGGATGGGCTTCCAAATTCCTTTCTTTTATGGCAAGAGTTTTAAAGCAAGGTAAAAGCTGAGATAAGAAATGGCTGGTGAATGAGGTAAAAAATAAAAAATTCAGTTATTAATTTAATAACTGCTTATGGAGTGCCTATTATATTTGAGGCACTGCGTTAAGGGATAAGGATAATGTGGTAAGTCAGATAGACCAGATTCTGACTTTATGGAACTTATATCCCAGTAAGATAGAAAATAAGCTAGTAAAGAAAGGAACAAAAAGAAATTCCAGGGACTGTGAAGAGAAAAAGTAGGGAATGTGATAGGGAACATTTGAAGGGTGGGTATGTGTCTGGGTGACCTTTTGGATGGGGTAGTTAGAAGTGCTTCTCTGAGGAATTGAGCTTTGAGCTGAGACCTGTTTGGAAACTGGGCAAAGAGGTCAGTAAGCAAATAATTCTGCATTCAACATATACCTAACAGCGTTGATATCTACAATGAATGATAACTCTTGTGAAACAGAGTAGGGACTTTAGTTAGACACTATCCTAGAAACCCCCCTGTTGAGGGTGATGAATGTTTTAAACAGATTGGCTGGTCCTCAAGCAGTAAATGTTCTCTGTAGTATAGAACTCTAGTTAAGACGAATAAAAATCTTAATTTAGAGAGCTGTGATTTCATTTAGAAATTTCTTTTCTTTTTTACTTTTTTGAATTAGTTAATTGCACCAGTTTCTTTATTTCATTTCATACTTTATCACATACCAAAAAAATTTTATAAAAACTTTCCCCCATCAGCCAATGTTCTTATATTTTTCTCCTCTCTTTTCTTAACTTTTAAAGCATCTTATTTTTTCTGACTGAAAGGTTTCTGCTGCTGATTATTTTAGTCGCTCCAATCATAGGGGAAGTGTTGTCTCTGAGGTGGATGACATCAGTATCCCAGATTTGACCAGCGTGAGTGTATTGCATGGAGTGGTTATGTGTCTCAGACTTGTGACTAACTGCTAATATGCTAGTTGTTGTAAAAGTGGGAACTTGATTTACTATCAAGGAAATATTTATTTGAAAATGTAGTTTCAAGATTTATTCATAAAATGTAGTTATTTGTTTAAAAAAAGCAAAAACTTTTCTCCTGTGAAGATTTCTCCCTGTAGGACTCATCAGCCAGCATCTGCAATAATTGTCAATATTTTACCAATTTTGTTTCACTGATTTCTTCCTTTTCCCTCATTTTTTTCTGAATTATTTTAAATTCTCGTGTTGTTTCTCAATAAATAGTTCACTATGTATCTCTGAGAATTTTTTTCAGATCTATTATGTCATCATACCTAATGAAATAAAAAAGTATTTCCTCAGTCTCATCTAATACCCATTCCTTATTCAGACACTTCTGATCAGTTAAAAAAAATTCTTTATCCTTTTGTTTTTAGGGAATCTATGAGGTTATAAATAGACTTTGAAAACTGAATAATAAAATTTACTACTTAGTAAAGTGTCACTAATTTGTAGTGACTGGGAAGAATCTGAATAGATTTTAAACATTTGGATTACAAATGACATTGTTTTGAAGAAGTGTTTCTACCCATTGCTTACACATTCACCAGGAACTGAATTTAGGAAAGATTTTTCAGTAGAGGTTCCTTGGAGCATTTGTCTTAATGAACTCCAGCCAGTACATTAGGATCTACCTGCTGTTCTAAAAGAAAGAGCCTGATTTTCTTTCTGTGATACCGCCCTCCATTCTGACACTAATGTTTCGCCGGTGGACCAAGGCTCCCTTGCTTGTCAAGCCCTTTGGAGAAAATGAGAGGCAGCATTTCTTTCTCTCTTTCTTTTTTTTACATGAAAGACATTTATTGTTACTACTTTACTCCATACCACATGAGTGAATGCACCAGGCTGTACTCTTTCAACAGCAAGTGGGTGCCTTCGCTCTGACTCCCAAGACACTCAGGATCATCTGTCCTTTGGAGGGTTCAGTTTCATACGACGTCTGTGATACTCTTGTGTGTTCATACGGAATGTCCACAGAAAGTTGGTAGCACACAATCGTCCTGCCGTCCCACATCAGCGCAAGCTCGACTTTGCAATTATAGTCATCTGGTAGAGAAGAATACGGAGACTTATTACAAACACAATATAAAGCTCCATTTGGGGTTGGAAATAAATGCTTTAAGATAGGCCTCTGCCATCACCCACTTTACTGCTGCTCTAGCCATGGTGGATCAGGTGATGAGAAAAAAGATGTCCTGAAGAGAAGTCGCTCTTATGTTCTGCTTCAAGTCATAGCAATGTCCATCCCTCGACCGGGCCTCACCGCCAGCCCACCATCTTGCTTCCATCCGGGTCCTGCCAGCATTTCTTAATAGACGCATTAGGCATTAGTTTTTTAATGAAGAGATAATTATTTACAATTAGCACTTCACTGGTATTTAAATAGCCATTTCTGAACTATTTTAATCCTAGAAGATAATTTTAAGTGTGGTCCTTCAGTATTCCAGAACATTGGTTCTCAAATCTGACTGTGCAACAGTAATCTTGCTATGGGTTGAATCAAGGACTCCACATAAAAAGAAGTCTGACTCCCAAGTCATCCCCCTGAAATGTTGACTTTTTAAAATAAATTTACTTAGTAGCCTGTTTTTTCCATAGGTATAGACAGTTAAATTTATTGTGGACATCTGTTATCTTAAAAAATTTGAGTTCTGTCAACCTCGTATGTATTTTATTTTGTTTGTTGGAATCTCACTCTGTTGTGTAGGCTGGAGTGCAGTGGCACCATCACAGCTCACTGCGGCCTTGACCTACTGGGCTCAGATGATCCTTCTACCTCAGCCTCTAGAGTAGCTGGGACTACAGGTGCACGCTACCATACCTGGCTAATTTTTTGAGTTTTTGTAGAAACAAGGTGTCATTAGTTTGCCTAGGCTGATCTTGAACTTGTGGAATCAAGCAATCCTCCCACCTCGGCCTCCCAAAGTGCTGGGATTACAGGCATTTGCCAACATGCCTACCCTCATTTTTTTATTTGTAATGTCTGAATTAATGGTTATGTTCTTATATTTATTTCTTGGTGACTTACTTTAGTAACTACACCGAAGTGAAAGGTTGACAGTTTTTAAAGTTTCCCCCTGCCTCTGCTAATTAAATATAACTCTTTAACATAAACAGAAGATTCTCTAGAGCAGGGGTTTGCAAATCCAGCTAACTCCCTGTTATTTTACAGCCTGTGAACCACTGGTTTTTATATTTTTAAATGGTTATATAGGTATCTATTTAGAACCTCTAATTTTGCCTCTTGGTAAAGCCTAAAATATTTGCTGAGCTTCTCTCTAGAGCAAATAACTTTCTCTGATAGTCTTTCTTTCTTTCTTTTTTGAGTTGGAGTCTCACTCTATCACCCAGGCTGGAGTACAGTGGCACGCTCACGGCCATTGCAGCCTTGACCTGCTGAGCTCAGCTTTTCAAGCAGCTGGAACTACAGACACGTGCCACCATGTCTGGCTAATTTTTTGATTTATTGTAGAGATGCGGTCTCACCAAGTTGCCCAGGCTGGTCTCGAGCCTGGGGGCTCAGGTAATCATCTCACCTTGGCCTCCCAAAGTGCTGGGAGCCACTGTGCCCATCCTAATCGTATTTCTTTTAAAGGGTATTTCAGTTTATTTTGTAGACAAATAGAGAACTTGATATTGATAGATACTCTCTTCCTCTTCCACTTTTTTAAAAAAAGATGAGCTAGAAATCTGCATTTTCAAGTAAACATTTCTGATTTTAAAATGCTGACAATAAATTTAGAACTTTAAAGGACATATTTTGGCTACCCCGTTGTGGACCAGGTTTTGGCAAGCTTGTTGTCTAAATAGAAGACAACACATAATATAGCACAAGTCTCAGAAATGAGAACTGAAGAGTCTCTGGCCAAGTCACTGCAGTCAAAATAAGTGGACTGCTGCATGGCTCCTCTGGACAGTTTTTGCTGGGTTAGCAAACCTTGAGGTTTGGCTCATGATCAGTTTGGGTTGAGACAATTGGGAGCTATCAGAAGATAGTGAAAGCAATAGAGCCAACATTGCAGCGGACTAGTTCAGTGATGCAGCCTGTGAAATGTAAGATTATTCCAAAATGATGTGCTGTTACTAAATGGGTGGATTTTAGGGTCATTTTTCTGAGAAGTAGGTATGAGGATTTCCAATAAATTTAGAATATTTTATTATTGAATGCTTCTTGGTTTTCTCTTTAACTCATTAGCAGAAAAGTATCAGAAAATATTCTGAAGAAAATAAGGCAGTTTATTCAGGTATAATATTTCATCTTGAAGAATAACACATATTAGTGCGTTTTAGTAGTACAGATGTGATGTAGGGTTATTCCTTTTTATGACAATAATTGGCAGTACAGAATTTTAAAAATTTCAATGTCATTTCCTGTTTGTTTTAAAACATTTTAAGTATTTTAAAACATTCAAAAACATGTTTTAAAAATATAAATGAACTAAAATAGTTTCTTTTTGAAAGTTAACAGCAAGAGTAGCAAAAAGTTATCTAAAATAGTGTTTTTATTACTGATATAGTGCTTATAATACAAGGTCATAAATATGATGAATGTGAGTAATAAAAAGAACACTAAAAACTTTCAAATATGAGGAAGTAAGGATGAAGTGATCTGAATAGAGCCAGAAATAATTATGTTTTGTGTTTTAATAATTAACTGAGGAAGATTTTCAGGTCTCTTTCTAGATTGGGTTGAGAAGGTTGGTGTAAGAGTTGGAGTCTGGGTATGTTTTCATTTAGTTAAATCCCTATGTGACTTTTTTCTTCTTCTGGTAATTGGGATAGAATATATATGCAGGTAAATAATATGAACATTGGAATGAAAATCCACAAAACTAAGATTTGGACTCAGCTCTACAACCTTCAGCAAAATCTTTCACCTCTGAATTTCTTCTTTCTTAGCTATAAAGTCAGAGTTTTGGACTAGACTTTTAAGGTACCTCCTTTCTTGAAAAACTATCTGAAACAACCTTAAAGTCTATCAGCAAAAAATAGGTTAATAGAAAAGAGTTATGGTAAGTTGAGATATTAAGC
Source organism: Carlito syrichta (assembly GCF_000164805.1). Taxonomy (NCBI): domain Eukaryota; kingdom Metazoa; phylum Chordata; class Mammalia; order Primates; family Tarsiidae; genus Carlito; species Carlito syrichta. The sequence goes on along the minus strand of NW_007249266.1, from coordinate 320,674 downwards.
TACAATGAAGCTGTTAAAATAAATGTAGTAAGTCTATCAGTACAGATGGGGTATGATTCATTAATCATTCATCCAACAAATTTTGAATCCGTCTATATGTCAGGCACTATTCTTAGTACTAGGAATACAGAAAAGAACATACATACATAGAGCTTACATTATCAAAAGAGAGCAGACAATAAATAAATGGATAAATATCATAGTGTCAGGGAATGGTAAATGCTTTGCAGAAAAATGAAGCACTTTCTCAGATCTCTGAGACTTGGTAAAGGGTAAAAGAAGATGTAGAATGTGGCCGGGCACAATGACTCAAGCCTATAATCCCAGCACTTTGGGAGACCGAGATGAGGGGATTGCTGAGCCCATGGGTTCAAGAACAGCCTGGGCAACTTGGTGAGACCTCATCACTGCAATAAATCAAAAAATTAGCTGGGTGTGGTAGCACACACCTATAGTTCCAGCCACTTGAAAGGCTGGGGCAGAAGGATTGCCTAAGCCCAGCAGATCGACACTGGGGTGGCCGTGAGCATGCCATTGCACTCCAACTCCAAAAAAAAAAAAAAAAAGTATGTAGAATATATGTTAGAATTTTTGAAAGACAGGAGTTAGTTTTCATTGGAGATTGGTCATCAGAGTATGGCATGGTAGGGAAAGAGGCCTACTTCTCACACCCTTTTGGGTTGTTTGAATTTTTTTTTGACATGTGTGCATGTATTACTTAAGACAAAAAGCAAAACATCCTTAGTGATGTTGGGTAAAATATTTTGATGATATATTTAGCATGCTTTAGTCCAATCTGACCCTTTTTGGTGAAATGTACTAGTCTTATCTATGTGGTCTGTGTCATAATAATGTTTAAAAATAAAACTTTTTGGCTTTTGGCTTTACCAGACTTTTGATACCTGCAAACTTTTTTATATTAACATTTCAGTGCTAAAATTTTAATTTGTGTGTAACCTTCTTTAATGTGTTTTAAATACCATGAAAAAAATGTATCTAAAGGTTCTAAATTTTTGAGTAAACAGTTTGCTTACTTCGTGTTTTCCTTAGGGTAAGAATTAAAGTTCTTAACATATTTCTTATGTGAAACTAAAAATTTTATTTCAGTTTCAGTATGTTTATTTTTAGGTTTCAAACATCATTGAACTTGGAAAACTCAGATAAGATTACTTATTTTTTTTCCCTTAAAAAACAACATGCTAAGCATCTTTTCTGATCTTTATCTCTGTTCTTTTCTAGTTGGATGAAAAATCTGACAAACAGTATGCTGAAAATTACACAAGGGTGAGTATGTAAATATGTAAGGGAATTAAGTTCTCAAGGTCAGTTAAACTTACTTACTATTACTTGTTCGTTTTTTATTTTACAACAGTTCGTCTAATGGAGCTGCTCTTCCTCCCTTAATCTATTTCCTGTCCTTGACCCTCTAAAATTCCTCCGAAGTTAAATCATGTGAAGCCCTGGGAAGAGAAAAGACATAGCATTTTATTCCTTGAATGTCACCTCTTAAGCTTTTGGCTGCTCTGGATTTTTATTCCTTTAGAAATTGATCCTAAGAAGAAGTCATTAAACAATGAAAATGAGGTGTCTTTAGGAATGGTGGTGACAAACTGTGAGAACTGTTTTTTTTCTTTTATAGATAATTATTTCTTGAAATAAAACCACTTTTTTCTAGCAGTTGCTTTGTGTTAATTTCTCTCTTCTAAAAGTTTTGTTAGAAAGTTCATTAGGAAAATGATTTATCAGGATTGATTTTTATGCAGTTTTACCTAAGATAAGTCAACTCTGTCCAATAGAAATGTAATGCAAGCCACAAATGTAAGCATATATGTAAGTTTAAATTTTCTGGTAACCACATTTAAAAAATAAAAAGAAACAGGTAAAATTACTTTAATATATTCTATTGAACCCAGATGTCCAAAATATTTCAACATATACTCAATATAAGAATAATTAATGAGATATATTTTATTCTTTTTTCTATACTAAACCTTCAAAATCTGGTATGTATTTGATGCTCAAATCTCAATTTGGACTAACTACATTTCAAATGCTTAATAGCTACATGTACCTAATGGCTAGTATGTTGGACAGCACAGATCCATGCTGTTGATGAACCAGTAGCATAATCTCAGATTTAAACTAATTTTGGGAAGAGCAGTCTAAACTTATAGTGATATATAGTGTTGCTGCTCTCAGATGTGAATGGTAGCTTCATCTTCTCAACAAAGTATTAGAAAAAGAAGAGATTCTTAAGAAGCAGTCTCAGGAACTAAATAGGGGAAGTGCTAATTAGCATACCAGTTATAAAATTCTAAAACTGCTTTAAATTAATCTGATGTGCTCACCTCAGTCATGTTTATAGTATAGTAAAAATAAACTTGGAAAGTAAACAAACTCCCATTAAAAACAAGTTCCTTGATTGTTGATATGAGTTCTAGATTCTGATAAGATGTTTGAGTTAATGAAATTACGCTTGGTATACCTGGGCTTTTCTCCAAATGCCTCCTCCCCTAAAGCCAATCTAAATTGCCCATTGATTGCATATGAAGCCCACATCTGCCCCCACCATCCTGTCCCATTTTTAGCTTCCACAGCAAACATATTCTTAAAGAAACAAGACTTAGAGGTATCATATTTCTTTCTCTCTAGCCTTCATCTCGAAATTCTGCCTCTGCAACTACCCCTCTTAGTGGAAACTCATCCAGACGAGGAAGTGGGGACACCAGCAGCTTAATAGATCCAGACACTTCCTTAAGTGAATTGCGGGTAAACTGCAGTTTGGTTTTCTTTTTAAAAGCAGTCTTTTGGCTTCTTGGTAGTATATACTGGTACTTTTAAAATTTAATATGACTTAGTAGAAAGAAGGAATATGAGTTCTTTTAAAAATATTAATACGGTTTAAAATGTGACTCAGATGTTTCAGAGCCTGAAAGGAAGATTAGTTAATTCTAATTAGTTAATTTCTTTTCTCGTTCCTGAAAATTTGATGGTATTGGAACAAGTTCTGCTAATATACAAATGCCAAAAAAACCTTTTTAATGTATGTAAAGGTAATTATCTCAGAAATAGTTGGCCATATTTTAAATGGAAAATATGTGGATATACAAAGGACCAGATTCAGAATTATTAGTTTTTTGAACCAATATGATGTTATTTGGCTGTTTAAGTATAGTTAAGCAGTTTTTCATAATAGAAATATAATAATATTTGGGTAACAGAAATACCTGAGATAATGGAAAGCTTATTTGACCAATTAATTGAGTCTCCTTCCTTATATTAACCCTTTTATTTAGAAGATGAGAACATTAAAAATGTATTTGGTTATTTATTTGCCAAACCTAGTATTTATGAAAAATGGAGGAAGGGCCCTAGGAGAATTGCAGTCATTCAGTGAGCACTGGGCCTTGGAGATTTAGGCAGCAAAACATATTCTGACTTTAAGAAGGTCACTGTCTTATAGAGAAGACAAACCGATAGAAACCAGTAAAACCCAGTGGTACGGTACTATGGTAACAGCAAGAATGGGGTTGTTAAGGTAATTCAGAAAAGCATCATTTCACTTGGGCTGGGAGAAAAGATAACAAAAGGCTTTTGAAAGAAGACAAACTGAGCTAAGGTTTGAAGGAAGAATGAAAATAACCAGGCAAAGAAATCAGTGGGGAAAATCTTTCTCAGAGGGATGCATTTAAAGAACCAGAACTTTATCTGTGTAGCAAAGTTGCCAGAGGGTAGGGTGAGAAGTGAGGAGTGGTGGTGGATGAGAGAGAAGGCTGAAGTTTTTGAAGAGGTGGAGTTTTGCTATGTTGCCCATGCTGGTCTCACACTCCTTGCCTTACACAGTCCTCCTGCCTTGGCCTCCCAAAGTATTGGGATTACAGGTATAAGCCACTATGCCCAGCCTGATAGCATTCTTTTTTTTTTTTTTGGAGTTGAGCTTTCATTCTGTCACCCAGGCTAGAGTGCAGTGGCATGATCACAATGACTCACTATAGCCTTCAACTCCTGGGCTCAGGCAATCCTTCTGCCTCAGTCTCCCAAGTATTTGGGACTGTAGGTGTATGCCATCATGCCTGGATAATTTTTTGATTTTTTTTTTTTTTGAGTTGGAGTCTCAACTCTGTCGCCCAGACTGGAATGCAGTGGCCGCTCCCAGCCACTGCAGCCTCAACCTGCTGTTTTTTTTTTTAGACAGAGATGAGGTCTTATTATGCTGCCCAGACTGATCTTGAATTCCTACCCTCAAGCAATCTTCCAGCCTTGGCATTCCAAAGTACTGGGATTACAGGAATGAACCACTGAGCCTAGCCATGATTATATTCTTAAAGATAACTTTAAGAGGTAGCATCGGAAGCTGGTAACCCTGTGGTTGAACAATGAGCATGAGGTGAGTAAGTCAAAACTGTGAGGAGAGAAAAATGTAAGAAACTAACTCTGAAGAAAATATGAGAGACAGTGTTAGTTGGGCAATAGGTAGGGAGGCAGAGATAGAAGTTGAAGAGATTTTTGCTTTCTATTAAAAGTAGGATTGATTATTATTTTCATTGGTTGGATTGAGCCAGTAGAGAGAGAGTTAAAGGTTGAGGAAGGATAGGGGATAACTGACAGAGTAGAGCCTGAGTTGGTGAGAGGAGAGTCCAGGGCTCAGATCGATGGACTAGCCTAGACTGAAGGTCCCCTCCCACTGACGTAGTACAGGAGGTAGGGACAGGTGGTAACTGAGTAAGATTATAGTTGAAGTAGGAAGAGAGGAGTCAGGCTTGTGAAATGGATTGCAGGTGAAAGTGGGCTGGGAGTTAAGGAAGGATAGGGAGGTTTGGAACAGTGACAGAGATGGAGAGCATGGCCATGGCTTTTTTTTTCCTTTCTTTGAGTCGGAGTCTCACTCTGTCGCTCACGCTGGGGTGCAGTGGCACACTCAGGGCCACCCCAGCATTGACCTGCTGGGCTCAGGCGATCCTTCCAAGTAGCCGGAACTATAGGCATGCGCTACCATGCCTGGCTAATTTTTAAATTTTTATTGTAGAGATAAGGTCTCACCAAGTTGCCCAGGCTGTTCTCGAACTCATGGGCTCAGGTAATCCCCTCACCTCAGCTTCCCAAAGTGCTGGAATTTCAGGCTTGAGTCATTGCACCCGGCCAACCATTACTTTTAAGGTGTCAGTATTTATTGAGCTCTTACTGTGTACCAGGCATAAGTGTCAGGGTGGAAAGTTGAATAAGATAAACTCTTGTCTTTACATGATACGATCTAGCAGGACAAAAGAATACAAGGACATGGCCTTCCAGCTTTAGACTTTAGCTTGCTCTTGTCACACTACTTGTTGCTTGTTTTTCTTCCTTGAGAGGATGATCCCCTTAAAGGAAATGACATATTTTTGTATCCCAGCATCTGGCTCCTAGTAGGTCCCCAGTAAATGTCTGTTGAAGAATTAATGAGTAAAAGACAGGAACCTACCGGGGAGGGAATGATGGGGACAGGGAAAGTATAATACCAAAAATGTATATAATTCATCCTGGCTATAATCAAAGACTTGTTTTTGTTTTGAGTCAGGGTCTCTCATTTTGTTGCACAGACTGGAGTACAGTGGCACCATGATGGCTCAACCACAGCCTTGCCCTCCTGGCTCAGCTGATCTTTCTGCCTGAGCTTCCCAAAGTGCTGGGACTACAGGCGTGTGCCACTGTAGAGATGAGGTCTTGGTATGTTGCCCAGGGTGGTCTTGAACTTCTGGATTCAAGCAATCCTCCCACCTCGGCCTCCCAAAGTGCTGGGATTATGGCATGAACTATGGCACCCGTCCCAGACTTGTATTTAGGGCTCTCTGGCAGTTATTTCCCACCTAAATCAAGCATCCAGAAATGACCTTATGTAATGGGATCAGGCACAAAGGAAACAATATTTTCCATTTAAAATTTGACCTGTTTCATTTTTCTTATAAGGTTTACGGTAACATTTGGAGCAAAAATTTCTCATCATTTAAATGGTATCCTCAGGATGGACTGTCTCATTTGACATTGTGTTCAAAGTTTGTGTTTAACTTCTCCTTCCCTTTATTCCCTTTCTCCCTAGTTAATTGTGATTGGTAACCAAGTCATTGAGAGATAACTGTGTTCATATCCATTTATTATATTTTTAAAACTTTTGCCTGTGTCAGTAAAATTTGCTGCCTGTATTAATTTACTAGTTCTAAGTGAAGCATATACTAAAATTTATTTAAGAATGATTTATAAAATTTAAACAATTGTGTGCTTAAAACGTTTTAATTTATATAGCTTTTTTCCATATACAATCCTGCCCGCATTTGCTGTGATGTTTTCAGCAGAGTTTAATGCCAAGAAAATATTTAACACAGATTGATTACTCTAGATGTTCCCTCAGTCCCACTGTCATCTGACCTGTTGACCTGTTTGGAGTAGGAGTTATGTTTTTTTGTACTTTAATTTCTCTGCTTTTAGTCTGGAATATACAAAAGCAAGTCATATTTCATTGGAATCCTTTGACACTTACAATATGTTTATGCATGGTTTTATGCAATGGTTCATTCCTATGTCCTACAGGATATCTATGACCTTAAGGACCAGATACAGGATGTAGAAGGGAGATACATGCAGGGGCTTAAAGAACTAAAGGTATCAGGTCCCATTCTGCAGCCCAAGCATGCTCTGTATGCAGAAGTGTTGGTAATGGTGGTTTCACAAGTTCTATTAACCCATTGCACATAGCTTTACTAACAGTGTTTGTCCTTCAAGCATGTGCTTAACTTGCAATGTATAGGAAAGGTGAACTTTCAATCTCTGCTTATGTTTAAATGTTTATTATAGTTTTTTGGAGTATTTAGCAGAAGATATTATACTTTATGGTTTTTAAACCTTGTAAAATACTTGCATGTCTCTATGTCTTAGCCATACAAAATTAAATTGGGAAAACATCTAAAAAAAATAAGTATTTTTATTGAGAATTGGACCTCAAAATTCTTCTAAGCTAAATGAAAAAGTGTTGCCTCTTTATGTCACCAAACTTAGTGAGTATTAAATTCAGGATGAAGAAGCAACTCAGCATTATTAAAAATATCTCTACTGGAGGGAGAAACCTGAAGGCATGAGGCCTGTATTTTCTTTTTGTGTAGTTTTTTTTTTTTTTTTAAATCTATAAGGCAAAAAGGGATTATACAGACTTAGTACTTTAGATAATTTGAAGGTAAATTTAAATGGGCTTTATTTTTCCCAGAATGAATGACTAACATTTGTCAGTGTAAATGTATGAGGCAGATGGTTTGATTATAAATAGCACTTGGTTATAATGCTCTTTTCCTCATGTTTCATTGTAAAATTCAAGCCTCATATTAGGACGAAAACAAAGTTTCTCTGAACACACGTGTGTCCCGATTTGAAATAGAAATACTATGGCTCTAAAAAAGCAAAAGCAAGACATTTGGAATGGTGACTCAAGACGTACCCAAAGCACAAAGCATGGACCTCGTGGGCAAGGCTTTCATCATCCTCCCTGGCTTGATTTGAAGTAGCCCAGCTACTGGCCAAAACCTTCATGCTGGTGGTGTGATATATAAGGCTCTCACAGTTAAGACTCAGGACCAAAAAGGGTAGGAAGTCCTGTGGGAAGTTCCCATGTGGGAAGCCTGGGAGCTGCTGATAGGGCAGTCTAGGATTGTTAGTGAATATCCGAAAAGTTACAGAGTTAGTTGGTATACTCGTTTTGTCTTACTACTTTAATCTTCAGGATTTAATCCCTCTTTTAACATATTAGAGATGACTTTTGGGAAATCTTGGATCAAACAAATCCAGTATATTAATTAATATGCTCATATTAAGTTTCATATGTAACAATGTGTCAAGAAAGTAATCAAGTGATTCAGAGGCATGCTTACTGGCTTTTTATTTTATTTAAAACTTTTTTTCTTACATTTTAGATCTACCATTTATTGCATTCTTTGAAGAATACAAAAGAACAGACTAGATTTGGGATGTGAACAGATAAGATCTCTTTTCTTAATTCATGTCAGTATATAACTGAACATGACGCCAGATTGCGTTTGTCCTTGAAATGACTATTTTAAGTGGGAGAAAAATCTATTAAAAAGTCTGATTGATGATCAAGCACAATGGGTGCCTTATTGAAGAGATGTTGGTTCATTGCTTGTGACATTATTCTTGATTACTGTGTTTGCCTTTTGAGTGCTCTTACCCTCTCTTCGCTCCATCCTCTCTTTAATCAGGAAAGTTAATCATTTATTACTATTACAGTGTTTGCCCATGTTACACTACTGTACAGTGTGTACTGTTATCCAGAAAATGCAGTAAAATATTATTATAAAACTTAAATGATCTAAAAGATCTTTAATTATTTTATAAATTAAAGGACTACATTTTTTTTTTTTTTTTGAGTCGGAGTTTCACTGTTACCCAGACTGGAGTATAGTGGCACAATCATGATTACGGCAGCCTCAAACTACTGGTCTCAGGTGATCCTTCTGCCTCAGCCTTCCAAGTAGCTGGAACTACAGGCATACACCACCATGCCTGGTTAATTTTTTTATTTTTATTTTTTTGAGTTGGAGTCTCACTCTGTCGCCCAGGCTGGAGTGCAGTGGCACGCTCACAGCCGCTCCAGCATCGACCTGCTGGGCTCCAGTGATCCTTCCACCTCAGCCTTCCAAGTAGCCAGAACTACTGGTGCGTATTACCACACCTGGCTCATTTTTTTTTTTTTTTTTTTTTTTTTTTTTTTGAGTTGGAGTCTCACTCTGTCGCTCAGACTGGAGTGCAGTGGCCACTCCCGGCCACTGCAGCCTCGACCTGCTGGGCTCCGGCGATCTTTCTGCCTCAGCCTTCCGAGTAGCCGGAATTACAGGCATGCGCTGCCACGCCCAGCTGATTTTTTGATTTATTGTAGAGATGAGGTCTCGCTGCCTAGGCGGGTCTTGAACCCGCAGGCCCAGGCGATCCACTCACCTCAGCCTCCCAAAGGAGCAGGATTACAGGCTGAGCCACCGACCGGCTTCCTGGCTCATTTTTATTTTTATTTTTATTGTAGAGACAAGGTCTTCCCAAGTTGCCCGGGTTGGTTTTGAACCCATGGGCTCAGGCAATCTACTTGCCTCGGCCTCCCAAATTGCTGGGATTACAGGCTGACTCACCAAGCACGGCCTGTATTGCTTATTTTTACCTCCAATGGAAATCTTATGTTTTGCTTAGGTACATTTTAAAGCCACTATTATTTCAACTGTTAATATTTCAGAATTATTAAAAATATTTTTGAAAAAGATCTAGTTCACCACTTATTATCTAACCAACCTTAAATTACTTAGCTTCCCTGTCAGTTCTTTCTTCTGTAAAACAGAGATGAGAAATAACACCTATCTGATGGAGTTACTGAAAGGATTAAATGCAATAAGGCATGTAAGCAGCATGTAAATGCTTGATAAATGCTTGTTATTATCATTAGAAATTATTGCTATACCATCAGCCCAGAACTTGCCTGAATTAGTAAAGAATAAAAAACTTTAACCTTAAGAAAATTCTAGTTATATATAGCTAATAACATGTTTCATATATGAATCTTGTACTACAAAGATGTTTTGGGTTGCTGAATAGTAGATAAGGCTTTCTAGCTAACTGAGGTCTGACTTTTACACAGCCTCATAGCCCTTATTATTTGAATTTGTACCTTCCCTAAATGACAAAAATTACTGTATATTAAAATCTTTGGGTTTAAGCACACAGTCAAAATCATACATTTTAAATTCTTAAGGCTAGGGTCAACTGTATACTTCTAAAAACATAGACCATAAATTCCTCTTGAGAACTTAAGAGGCAGAACTCCTTAATACAATATACTTCCCTCAGGGTACTAGTACCAGAATGTCTGCACCCTGATTAATCAGGCCATGAGGATATTGACTACTTTAATAACCACTAGTGGCCTACATCCTCTTGATTTGGCTAAAACAGATCCAGCTTTGCTGTAGAAACAGTTTAGAATTGGCCAGGTGTGGTCGCACATGCCTATGGTTCCAGATACTTGGAAGGCTAAGGTGGAAGGATCGCCCGAACCCAGCAGGTCGAGGCCATGGCGGCCATGTGCAGGCCACTGCACTCCAGCCTGGGTGACAGTGAGACTCCAACTAAAAAAAAAACCCAAAACACACATACATACAAACTCAATTCAGGCTTCACTTTCTTGAGGCCTGAATTGATCATTTTTCACTCTCCTAAACTTGTAAAAGTACATATTGCCTTTTTGAACATTTGACATATAATGACAAATAGTTGATCATATATATTCCCTGCATGTGCCAAGCACTGTGCGAAGTGTTTTATGTTCACTCCTTCAATCTTTTCATAGGTTTGGAAATGTTGACTATTCTAATATTGTTTTATAGGTTATTAACCCAACTAGGTTTTGAGATATTGAGAACAAGAAAAATGTCTTACAAGGAGGACCAAAAAAAACTAGAATTATCTTTTGGAGGGTGGGCCCCTTATAGTACACTTGGAATTTGTTCTTCCGGATCACTCAACCAAAATTTTTATCTGGAAGTTTTGAGAAGGTTGTGTCATGATTTATGAAAGGAACGTCCGAGTTGTGGCAAACAGGTGATTTGTTCTTCCACCATGGCAATGCACCTGCCCAAACCATGCTGAGTGTTCTATAGTTTTTGACCAAAAACAGCACGACCCCTGTGCCTCACCCTCCCTATTCACCTGATCTTGCCCTGAGTAATCCTTTCACCTTAGTCTTTCAACTAGTGGAACTACAGGCTTGCAATTACCATGCCTGGCTAATCTTTTTATTTACTGTAGAGATGAGGTCTCACCAAACTGCCCAGGCTGATCTTGAACCCCTGGGCTCAGGCAGTCCTCTCACCTCCGCCTCCCAAAGTGCTAGGATTAGACATGAGCTACCACACCCAACATGTTTCCATGTTTTTGGCCCTTATGAATAATGCTGCTGTGAATATTTTTGTACAAGTTTTTGTATGACATATCTTTTCACTTCTCTTGGGTAGCTAACTAGGAATAAAATTCTAGGTTTAACATTTGAGGAACTGCCAAACTGTTTTCCAAAGTAACTGTACCACTTTACATTCCCACTAGTAATTTATGAGGAATTGGATTTCTCTACATCCTCACCTATACTTACCTTATTTCTTTTTGATGATAGATTATAGCTATCCTAGTGGATGTGAAGTGGTTTTGATTTGCATTTCCCTAATGATTAATGATATTGAGCATATTTTCCTGTGCTTGTTGGCCATTTGTATGTCCGCTTTGGAGAAATACCTATCCAAGTCCTTGTGCACTTTAAAATGGATTTATATGGCTTTTATTTTTGAATTGTAAGATTTCTTTATATACTCTGGATATAAGTCCCTTAAGCAGTTTTAAGATTTGCAAATATTTTCTTCCATTCTGTGGGTTGTTTTTTTACCTTCTTGCTGCTTTCGTTTATAGCATAAGTTTTAAATTTGGATGAAGTCTGTCTTTTTGTGGTTGATAATGCTTTTGGTATTGTATCTAAGAAACCATTGCTTATCACAAGGTCATGAAGATTTACTCCTATATTTTCTTTGAAGTATTTTATTGTTTTATCTCTTACATTTGGATCTATGGTTCCTTTTGAGTTATTGTTTTATCTCTTACATTTGGATCTATGGTTCCTTTTGAGTTAACTTTTGTGTATGGTGTGAGGTAGGGGTACCTTCATTTTTTTTGTATGTGGCTATTGAGTTGTCCTAATACCATTTCTTCCTTTCCCATTGAGCTATTTGAATATCCTTGTCAAAATTAACTGATCATAAATGTAAGGATTCTGGACTCTTAGTTTCATTGATGTTTTGTTAAACATTTTTTGTACTAGTATTTTTTATTTTCAGAAGTGATTGCTTTTTCTGTGTAAAATGTTTTTCTTATTAGCTTTAAAAAAAAGTCAATAGGTAGTAGTAAGCGTCAAATTAGTTGCTAAAAACAAAAAAATTTTAAGTACTTTAGGCAGAAAACTTTGAGGTATTTAACATTTCAGCATTTTTTGGTAGCCCCCTTTTTTTTTTAACTTCAAAACTATGGCTCTAGGTCAAGTTCTTTTTTTAATATATTCATTTTTATATTGCTTATTTTTAAAAATGACTAAAATTTGGAAAATTGATAGAAAAAGTATTTATACGTTTACATTGGCATTAATGGGCAGAACATGAAAGTACTGAGAACAAATGTCCAGGAAGTGACAAAATTCAAGTGAGTGTGAAATTCATTGTGTAAAGAAAGATTGTATTCTTTTGTATCACTGCATTCTGAACATCAGTTGTTAAAACTTACAAGAGTAACATTTCTATTATAAGAAAGGGTTTGGCAGTAGTGGGATACTGCTGGGGTTGGGGGTGGGGTCACATAACATCAAAAAGCGTACCTGATCTGAAACCAGGCAATGTGGGGACCAAAGGGAGGCCCAAACTTTACCTGTGTGATGTCCACTTATATACCTAATCCTGAATTGTACTCCACATCTTTAAAATAAAATAAATAAATAAAAAAGTAACAGTTTTGAAAATAATGGTGACTCTGCTTTATGACTCTTCCAAATATATGTTGTCTGCACTCCTTTTCATCTTTCAGAGGCTTTGTGGCTGCTTGATTTTGTTTTCTTGGGGAGCAGAGATCACATATCGTTCTTAGAAAGGCATTATTGGCTAATTATCGTGTTCTTGTTTTATGTGCATGTTACTAAACAAGAATTTCCCCAGCTTGTACTTTGTGAAAATGCATCTTTATGTGTTTGTGCCAATGCTACAGTTTCCTGTTATATTAAATATATACAGTGAACATATTTTAGATATCAGACTGATTAATGACTTTATCTCTCATTTAGGAATCTTTGTCTGAAGTGGAAGAAAAATATAAGAAAGCCATGGTTTCCAATGCCCAGTTAGACAACGAGAAGAACAATTTGATCTATCAGGTAGACACACTCAAGGATGTTATTGAAGAACAGGAGGAACAGATGGCAGAATTTTATAGAGAAAATGAAGAAAAATCAAAGGTAATTGCTTATGTTGTATCATATTATTTTCTTGAGGCAGAAAATAAAAGTGCCATTTAATCAGCCTGTAATCCCAGCACTATGGGAGGCCTATGTGCATGGATTGCCTGAGTCTGCAAGTTCGAGACCAGCCGGGAAACTTGGCAAGACCCCATCTCTACAATGAATAAAAAATTATCTGGGCTTGGTAGCACGCACCTGTAGTTCCAGCTACTTGGAAGGCTGAGGTGGAAGGATCACCGGAAACCAGCAGGTCGATGCTAGGGTGGCCGTGAGCATGCCACTGTACCCCAGCCTGGGTGACATAGTGAGGCTCCAACTCGAAAAAAAAGTCTACCATTTAAAAATTGATGAGGTTAATGAACAATTGCAGTGTACTTTCTTGGGAGGAATGTTCTTTCAGTTGAAACTGAATGGGCTACAGAATTGACAGAATACCATAAGATATGAGGCCCCGATTGATTATTATTTATTTGTTTATTATTGATTGACTGATAGAGACAGTGTTTTTACTCTGTTGCCTAGGCTGGAGTACAGTGGCATGATTATGGCTCATTGCAATCCTGCTGCCTCAGCCTCCCAAGTAGCTGGGACTATAGGTGCTTACCACCACACCCAGCTAATTTTACTACTTTTTGTAGGGACGAGATCTTAGTTTGTTGTCCTGCTGGTCTTGAATTCCTGGCCCCAAATAATCTTCCCACCTCAGCCTCCCAAAGTTTTGGGATTACAGGTGTGAGCCACAGTGCCTGGCCTTCTTTTTTTTTTTTTTCTTAAAGAAAAGTTTATGTTCTCTTTTAGGTTTTTGAAGATAGAATACAACTCAAGTTTTATCTTTATTTTCTATCTCTTAATTGGGACAATTACAGTGAATTACTTATTTCTTCCTGTTATAAGTGGCTAGAACTTTCACAAAGCTCCAAAGATGCTCAGTAAGATGGTTCATTTTTTCTTCTAAGCGATTCAAGATAACCCATTTTTTATAAAATAATTGAATAGAAATCTGTAACCAGTTATTTTGAAACAGCAGTTTGGGGACATGGGTCAGAAATTGAAAGATGTTTTCTTTAGGGATTTATAAACTTCAGTGTTAAAATGTACAGATGAGATAAAAGTCACTGTTCAAGGTCCAGATTTGCTCTTTTACAACTGCAGAAAACAAATTGGGTTCTTTTAAAAGCTTATTGTTTTAGACGTTTTAAAGTATTGATATCAGTTCAAGAAGCAGACAAATGGATATACTGCCAGAAATGGGTCGCTACTACATTGCTAATATTAAAAATCCAGAAAATAACTTAGGAAACATGTTAATACATTGTTAGAAACACAATCTGAATTTGCACAGAATAAAGGGGAGAAGCTGTTTATAACCTCTAAGGGGCCAGTTTCTTTCTTTCTTTCTTCCTTTCTCTCTCTTCCTTCCTTCCTTCCTTCCTTACTTTCCTTACTTTCCTTTCTTACTTTCATGTTACAGTGAGTGAACTCCTGCAGACTTTATTTTGCATGAGTGGAGCTGATACCAGGTAGGGTTCTTTGACTCAACCCTAAAATAAATTTCAGAGCGGCCAGCAAAGTTTTAAAACAAAGTTTATTAGTGAGAAGAGAAGGAAAAAGGAAGATTCATGGCAGAAAGACCAGCCGTGGACAACTTTCTCAAAAAGAAAAACCATCCCACATGCTTTTCATATCTGTTTCTGGCTCCTTACTTCTAGCAAATTAGAGGATAATCTCATGCTAAGTATTTAATGGCCCGTACTAAAATGAATTATCTTTCTATCTTCTCAAATGTCCTTGAGCACTTTTAAAAATTAAGGAACCTCTATGATAAGCTACTTTAACCAACTTAATTTTTCCAGCCATCATTTTCAAAAATAACAAAAATAGTATGTGTGTTTTTTTTCTCCCCCCTCCCACACCCCCCCTTCAGTTTTTTTCTTAACCTTTTTCTTTCCAATTTTTTTTAAACATATTTTTTATTTTAAAATTGTGGGGTACAGTTAAGGGTTACGTATACAAATATGCATCGTTCAGGCACCCTTGCTGATAAGGGGTGTCCCCCCATCCCCAGACAGATATTGACTACTGTTAATCCCACCACCCTTCCCCTCCCTGTCCTCCCCCATGATTTCCCGCCACTGTCAATCCTTTTCTTATAGTATTACGATAGATGTTCAAGGTCCACTTATGAGTGAGAACATGTGATACTCAGATCTTTTTTTCTGTGAGAGATCACTCAGTATTATAGACTCTAGTTCCATCCATCTAGTTCTTTTTTATGGCTGCGTAGTATTCCATCATATATATGTACCACATTTTCCTAATCCCGTCCTCTTTTGATGGACAGCATGGTTGGTTCCAGTTTCTTGCTATTGTGAACAATGCTGTGATAAACATATGTGTGCAGGTATCTTTTTTATAGAGTGATTTGAGTTCTTCAGGTTATATTCCCAGGAGGGGGATTGCAGGGTCATATGGGAGGTCAATTTTTAGAATTTTTAGGAATCGCCACACTGCTTTCCACAGAGGTTGTACAGTTTACACTCCCACGAACAGTGTAGAAGTGTTCCCTTTTCACCACATCCTTTCCAGCATCTGTTATTTTTTGAGTTATTGATGATGGCCATTCTGACTGGAGTTAGGTGGTATCTCAGTGTAGTTTTAATTTGCATCTCCTTGATGATTAGTGAGGTTGAACATTTCTTCATGTGTTTGTTGGCCACTTGTATGTCTTCTTTTGAGAAGTGTCTGTTCATATCTTTTGCCCACTTTGTAATAGGGTTGTTTGTTTTTTTCTTTTCAGCACGTTTGAGTTCCTTATAGATCCAAGATGTTAGGCCTTTTAACATCTGTAAACTTAAAAAAAAAAAAATACCTTGGAAATCTGCTTCATGTACCATGATGCAGAAGACTTTGTGATAATAGCTTTTTCTAACATACTTTTACCCTGAGCTCTCTTATACTAAACAGATACTGCCTGGTGCAGTACAATGCTCATATTCAGAAATACACAAACAGATCAAGCACTCTTTGTATTTCATTATAGTAGTAGATAGAGTAGAGGAGGACCATTCAGTAACAACAGTAATTTTACAGTATTAATAAAAACTTTTAAAATGTCTTTTGTGTGTCCTTCTGGAATTGTAATAACTTTTTTGTTGTTGTTGCTGTTGTTGTTTTCTGTTTTTTTAGAAACAGACTGGAGTGCAGTGGTGTGATCATAGCTCACTGCAATCTTGACCTCCTGGGATTAAGTGATCTTCCCACCTCAGCTTCTCATGTGGCTGGGACACTGCACCCTAATTTTTAAATTTTTTGTAAAAAGGATTCTCACTATGTTGTCCAGGCTGATTTCCAGCTCCTGGCCTCAAGCAGTCTTCCTGCCTGGCTGGGCCAAAGTGCTGGGATTATAGGCATAAGGCACTGCACTCAGCCTATAACTATACTTTAAACATTGTCTCTATGCCTACATTAGGGACAATGTCTAACTGGGAATGTAAGTATATTATTCTCTTCTTAACAGCTTTTTATTTTAATCGGGAATTAGTTTAATATTTTTTAAAATGTTTTATTTTGGGTTTTAAATGTACACAAATGTAGACAGAGGAACATAATGAACCCTACTGTGACCCCATCACTTGCCCCAAACCACCATCAACCCACAGTCAATTTTGCCCTATCTGCTTCCCTCTTCTCCTATATTTGAAGCAAGTTCTGCGCATTTCATATTTTAATACAAATTTTGAATTTTGTTTTTGTTTTGAGTCAGAGTCTCACTCTGTGTCACTATGGTACAGTGGCATGTTCATGGCCACTGCAGCCTTGAACTGCTGGGTTCAAGTAATCCTTCCACCTCAGCCTTCCAAGTGGCTGGAAACACAGGTACACACCACCATACATGGCTGATTTTATTTTGATTTATTGTAGAGATGAGGTCTTGCCAAGTTGCCCAAACTGGTCTTGAACCCCTGGTCTCAGGCAGTCCTTTCACCCCTGCCTTCCAAAGTACTAGCATTATAGGTGTGAGCCACTGCTCCCCACCTTGATATGGTTTTCTAGACAATATGGTCTCTCTTTTTAAAAGCATATTCAAGAAATCATTTCACACTTGAAAAATTATCAGTAATTCATATTACATACCCAATCAGTAGCTTCAAAATATCGTAAATGAGTTTTCTTTATTATACTTAAAAAAAATCAGGATTCAGATAAATTTCACACCTGGGAACTAGTCAATATATCTTTTAAGTCTCTTTTCATTTATAGGTTCCCCTGGATCTTTTTTTCTTCTTTCACTTTATGTGTTGAAGAAACTGGGTTGCTTGTCTTAAGTTTCCCAACCTTACACATATTGCTGTTTTTGTCCCCAGGGTGTCTTTATCATACTCTTTTTCTCTGTATCTTCAGCTGTTTTGGAAAGTCTACTTCATAGGTGACACAGTTATCTTCTTTCAAGAGGCCATATGCATGGCTGTCTCTTTGTGATGCTATAGCTGGATGCTTAGGGGTTGCAGAATTGGGATATTCTGATTTTATCATTACTAATTTAATTATTTAATCCTGTTTTATTACTTCTAAACTGTTTTATTGAGATATAATTCACATACCATACAGTTCATCCACTTAAAGTGTACAATTCAAAGGAAGTGGTTTATTATTAGTACATGCACATATATGTGTAACTATTATCGTAGTCACTTTTAGATATTTTTCACCTCAAAAAGAAATCGAATATCCTTCAACTGCCATTTTTTATCCCCCAACCCCCTCAGCCCTAAGTAACCACTGATGTCCTTTCTGTCTCTATAGAGTTCCCTATTTTGGACTTGAATATGCATGGAGTTCCATAATGCATAACCTTTTGTACCTAGCTTCTTTCACTTAGCATAATGTTTTCAAGGTTCATCCATGTTGTATCATAGATCAGTACTTCATTTCTTTTTATGGCTTGTCAATATTTTACTGTATGGTTATGCTGCATTTTGTTTATTCATTTGTGTATTGATGGACATTTGGATTGTTTCCGCTTTTTGGCTGTTATGAATAACGCTGCTGTAAACATTTGTGTGCATTTTTTTGTGTGTGGACATATATTTTTCTTTCTCTTAAATATATGTGTACTTGGGAGTGGAATTGCTGGTTCGTGTGGTAACGCTGTGTTTAACCATTTGAATAATGCCAGACTGTTTTTCAAAGTGTTTGTACCATTTTACATTCCCACCAGCAGTGTGAGTTCTTATTTCTCCACATCTTCATCAGCACTTTTCTGACCTTTTAATTCTAGTAATCCTAATGGGTATGGTTTTGATTTACATTTCTCTGGTGACTGACTAATCATTTCAAGCATATTCTATGAACTTAATGGCTATTTGTACATCTTTTTTTGGAAAAATGTCTATTCAGATCCTTCCCTTCCACCTCTTTTTTTTTTTTTTTTTGGAGTCGGGGTTTCACTGTTGATCAGACTGGAGTGCAGTGGCAGGATTACGGCTCACTGCAGCCTCTAACTCCTGGGCTCAGGCAATCCTGCCTCAGCCTCCTGAGCATCTGGTACTACTGGAGTGTGCCACCATACCTGGCTAGTTTTTTTACTTTTTGTAGAGGTGTGGGCTCCCTATGTTGACTAGGCTGGTCTTGAACTCCTGAACTCAAGCAGTCCTTCTGCCTTGGGATTATGGGGTGAGTCAACATGCCTGGTCTTTTTGCCCATTTTTAAGTTGTATTGTTTTATTATTGAGTTGTAAGGGTTGTATGTATATTCTAGTTATGAGTATTTATCAGATATATGATTTGCAAATATTTTCTCCCTTTCTATGGGTTATCTTTTTGCTTTCCCTATGCCCCATTTATTAGCTTAAGTTCATTTTAAAGAGAAACTTCTTCATTGCTTTATTACTCAGATGAGATAGTTTACATAGGAAAGGCAAGATGAAAGCTTGATTCATTGCCTTTATTTATGAGTTTTCAAAGAAAGAAATTAGTTTAGTGTCTTCACTTAGTGACCAATTGCTTTTCCTTTTTAGTGTTTAGTGTCTTCACCAATTGCTTTTTCTTTTTAGTGTTTAGTGTCTTCACTTAGTGACCAATTGCTTTTCCTTTTAAAATATCATTATGAAGTCATGAATTCAAGCCTTTGGTGTTTTCAGTGCATTTCAGCTTTTGTTCTTTGTGATGCTCAAATTGTTCTACCTTTGCTAATATGAACCTCTTTAGGTTGATTCCCAAGTACTTTTGATTTGTCTCATTATTTTTTATACCTTCTTTGCTTTCTGGCAGAAGAAGACGGTTCAGTCTCATCTTTTACATTTTCTACCCAACACCTGGAATCAACCATTTGTCCATAGGAGCCCTAATTCTCTTTTAGTCGAGCAGTATGGGTGCTAGGGGTGCTCACTGCCACAAGATTGGTCACTGTTTATAGGCCTTTCATTGGATATATATGCGAAGTATGTATGTGGAGTTTTTTGTGGTTTTTAATGACAAAATATGAGTTCACACTGATAGTTCCAGTTCATATTCAGAACTCTAAGGTTTTTACTTAAACTCTTCTGTCTCACATTTGTATATGCTTTTTCCCACACTACAATTTCTAGTTCTCAGAGTCACTGGGGATGATAGTAATTATGTTATATTCCATTCTCATTACTTTATCCCACATTCCCTAGAATAGCAATACCAATGTTAACACCAACAATATGATCTAAAAGCTATTTATTTTTTGTTTTGTTTTGTTTGACTGTAATTTTTACCACTGGACTATGTATAGCTAAACTATTGTTTTTAGAAGTTACTTGAGATAGTTTCGTCTCTGTGCTCATGTTACTAACTGGGTATATAGTTAGGTTCACTGTATTTTATTTTCAATATTTAAAAATTACTTTTTAAACTTTTTCTTTTTTTTTTTTGTTGAGTCTGAGTCTCACTCTGTTGCTCAGGCTGGAGTGCAGTGATATATTCATGGGTCACTGCAGCCTTGACCTCCTGGGCTCAGGCAATCCTTCCATTTCACCTTCCTGAGTAGCAGGGACTACAGGCATGCACCACCACACGTGGCTAGTTTGTTTATTTTTTGTAGAGATGAAGTCTCGCCATGTTTCCCAGGCAGTCTCAAACTCCTGGGCTCAGGTAATCCTCCTGCCCTGGACTCCCAAAGTGCTAAGATTATAGTCATGAGCCACCATGCTTGGCCAAATTTTTTCATTTTTAATTGTTGTAAAAAAAATACACACACCATTAAATGTATCATCTTAACCATTTTAAGGTGTATAGTTCAGTAGCATTAAGTATGTTCACATTTTATGTATTAGATCTCCAGAATTTTTTCATCTTGCCAAAATAAAACTCTATACCAATTGAATAATTCCCCATTTCTGCTTACCCCATCCCTTGGCAGCTACCATTGTACTGTCTGTCTCTATGAATTTGACTACTATATGTACCTCATATAAGTAGAATCATATAATAATTTGTCTTTTTGTGACTGGCTTACTTTACTTAGTATAATATCATTACAGCTAAATCCATGTTGTAGCATGTGACAAAAGTCCCCTCCTTTGTAAAGCTGAATAATAGTGCACTGTATATATGCTAAATTTTATCTATTCATCCATTGATATCCACTTGAGTTGCTTCCACTAGGAACTGTTTTTTTGTTTGTTTGCTTTTTGAATTGGAGTCTCACTCCCTTGCCCAGGCTGGGGTGCAGTGGCACTCTCACCACCAACCCAGCAACGACTTGCTGGGCTCTGGCGATCCTCCGCCTCAGCCTTCCAAGTAGCCGGAACTACAGGCACGCGCTACCACACCTGGCTAATTTTTTTATATATTGTAGAGATGAGTTCTCACCAAGTTGCCCGGGCTCATCTTGAACTTGTGGGCTCAGGCAGTCCACTCGCCTCAGCCTCCCAAAGTGCTGGGATTACAGGCAGAACCTGTAATTTTACAATTATATAAAGTAGTCACATGTCTTGAGTCAAATCAACTAGAAAATATATTTGAAGAAGTTACCTTGTTTTATCTTTCTCTTCATTCCTGTTTCCTCCTTCCTTTAGGGAGGTTTTTAATTTAATGATTTATTTTTTTAATCCAAGAAGATATATTAGATAGCGATTTTTATCTAAAAAGATATATATATCTATTTATAAAATCATTCAAAATATGTATACAAAGAAATGTATTTGTAACTGTCCCTTCTTAGAAAACGGTAGCATGCTATAAAGCTGTTCTACACCTTGATTTTATCACTTTATGAATGTAGTATAGAGAAATCTTCCTTATTTTTTTTTCCTTCTGTATAGTTATTCCATTGTATGGATGTACTACACTTTATTCTATCAGTTGCCTATTAATAGACATTCAAATTGTTTGCAGTGTTTTGTTGTTAAAAATAGTACTGCAAAAATAACATACTACATAGATGTTCTTGTGGTTTTGCCAGTGCATCTGTGATGAACAGTTATAAGAGTAAGATTACTAGGGCAAAAGATATGTTCTTTTTTCAAGATACTGCCAAATTCTCCTTAGTAAGCATCATACCATTTTGTATTCTCACCAGAATGTGTGAGAGGGCCTATTTCCTTCCCCAGAGTTCTTAATTAGAATATGTTGTCAAGTTTTTAAACTTTTCTTACTGTTTGATGACACATGGTTTTAGATATGGTTTTTGTTTTCATTTTTCTTAGTGTGAACATCTTTTCACATTCAGAGCTGTTTCCATGTCTTTTTCTATCCATTTCTAAACTGTCTTTCTATACAGCTAATTTTTTTTCTTTCTAGTTTTAGAGATTCTCTGTGTGGGGAGATATAAATCTTTTTTCTCTGATATAAGCTATAATTTTTTCATTTTTTGCAGTTTATCATTTGTCTTTTACTTTGCTTGTCAGATCTTTTGCCATTTAAAAGTTTTAAATTTCACCTTTCTCCTTATTGCTTGTTGATTTTTAGTCATTTTTTAGTAAAGTTTGTCCACTCCATGATTACTTTTCTTTTAGTCCCCATGTAGTTTGTTCTCCCTTCTCTTGCCTTCCCTTCCCTCTTCCCCTTTCCACTTCCCACCTTCTTTTCTGGTGTACACTTCTTGATCCATTTGGATTTTGTTCTGGTGTATGGTGTGAGGTATGGTTCCAATTTAATGTTTTTCCAAATGGATATTTAGTTATCCCAACACTGTTTTTTACAAATCTTTCTTCTCATTGACTTGAGATCCTCTTCCTGTTGTTGTTTTTACTATATTTATATATGTAATTGAATGTTTTGAATTTTCTGTTCTCCATTCGTCTATATCCATGTGCCATTACAACATTGTTTTAATTGTAGGGGATTTACAATATGTTTTAATATCTAGGAAAGCTAGCTTTCTTCTTTTCAGTGTGTTTTTTCTGACTTTCTTTTTCTTGTATTTTTTTCCATTTCTCAAATAATCTTCATAGTCAGCTTGTCTTGCTCTGATGAGAAAAAAACCTGATGGAATTTTTATTTGTACTGCATTAAATGTATAGATTAATTTAGGGAGGACTGGCCTTTTTTTTTTTTTTTTGAGTTGGAGTCTCACTCAGTCGCCCAGACTGCAGTGCAGTGGCCGCTCCCAGCCACCGCAGCCTCCACCCACTGGGCTCCGGCGATCCTTCCACCTCAGCCTTCCAAGTAGCTGGAACTACAGGCATGCGCTACCATGCCTGGTTAATTTTTTTGATTTGTTGTAGAGATGAGGTCTCTCCTAGTTGCCCAGGTGGGTCTTAAACTCGCAGGCTCAGGCAATTCACTCACCTCGGCCTCGCAAAGCAAGGGATTACAGGCTTAGCAACAGGACCTTTTTTAAAATGTTGAAACATTTTAATACAAGAAGATGATATGCCTTTCTATTGCAATCCTTCTTCTCTGTCTTTTGGAAATATTTTTGTATAATTTTCCTCATATAAATTTTTGATATATCATAAGTTTACATGTGTGTATTTGATTTTATTTTGAGATAGTATTTATTATTTCTTCTTTAACTTTTATTTGTATCTATGAAAGTTATTGAATTTTATGTTAATTTTATAATCTGTTACTTTTTGTAAGTTATCATGAATGAGCAATTTGGGCATGTTTCAGGAGAACATACTTAGCCTCTGGATCATATTGTATATGTTCAGATTTGTTGTGTGTCATGACCTGTGTAAATAATATTGTTTGTTTAATAATAGGAGTTAGAAAGGCAGAAACACATGTGTAGTGTGCTGCAGCATAAGATGGACGAACTCAAAGAAAGCCTTCGGCAAAGAGATGAGCTTATTGAGGTATGTACATGTACTGTGGAAGGACTTCGTTCTGAAAAAAATGCATTAAATGGGATGTGTATTGGGAGGGGAGGAGAATTAAATGTCACAAGGAGTTTAATTGTCTCTCTACGTTCGACTGTTCCCTAAGATTTTACAAACATGAAACATAAAGCCAGGCTTAAAAATTAATACTACAACCCCTATAAACATTTCCCCCTTTGATAGCAGAAGTTTTTATGTCTTTTATTCCTAAGCATACTGTGTCTTAATGAGATCTTCAGAAGTGGGCAAAAGAAAAAATTATAGAGTGACATTATTCTTTGGAATTAGTGAATGCCATCTTTTGGGACATAATTCTTTAGGAGTAAGAAGTTTTATCTGTACTTGGGTAGATACATATGAGGTGGCTAAATGAAAAAGAAGAAATGTCAGGATATATACAGAAAGGTCAAGTTTAGCTACTGTGGAGGTTCTGATTACTGTGGTGGTGAAGGAACTGTGTGTGCCACATTGTTGGCAACACTGTAGGAGTAGGAGGGAGCATAGTCCCCCAAGTCCTTGTGAGCCTACTAACTTGCATGCAACTCTATTGTTGACATGTGGCTATCCGTCTTGAGGCAGTGGTTTTTCATAAATATGGAAATAAGTTTGAGGGGGTTCGTGCCCACTATCTAGATGTGGCTATCAAGGGCCTCCAATGTTAACTTAGTGTTGACGACATGCAGTGTTAGGAAGGCTAGATATTAATGATTCCAGGTAAGATACCTCACTTGCCACACTCATCTGCATTCCTGGCTGCTCACCCCAGCCTTCCCCCACTCCCCACCTCTTTTCATGTTTCTCCTTGGACCTACCTCTCTTAATCTCTCTCCCTGTATAACTTTAAAAAACTATTTAATAGAGGAAAAGAAATGACTATTTTTTAGGATTGTTGCTATTTTTCATTATTCTTAAGAACAATTGAACATACCCAGAATTTATGGATTTTAAGGGGCAGATACAGATAACCCTTTGGATCTAACAGATTACATGTGAAGTTTATTTTCTTAGTTTTTCTTCATATATGGTAGGAAGCATATTATCTAAATGCTGTATCCTGCTAGTATTTAAAAATAATGTGAAATTCTTTCCCTTTTTGTTCTCTTATCTTTCTGTATCAATATACCAACCATTTCTTTTTCTTATTAAGATATATGCTTTCCACCTTTTATGATTTCAAAAGAATAACAAAACTGTTTTGGAGGCTACTTCTCAGATTCAGTATCTTAAGTTAGGATTGGTAAAATGTTCCAGTTTTTAATTGTAATTGCATTTGAGAGGAATTATAATGCTTGATTTCTTTTTTTTTTCTTTTCTTTTTTTTTTGAGTTAGAGTCTTACTTTGTCGCCCAAGCTGGAGTGCAGTGGCATGTTCACGGTCACCCCAGCATCAACCAGGGGAGCTTCAGTGATCTTTCTACCTCAGCTTTCTAAGTAACTGGAACCACAGGCGTGTACTACCATGCCCGGCTAATTTTTGATTTATTGTAGAGACAAGTTGCCCAGCTGGTCTCGAACTGCAGGTTCAGGCAATTCACTCACCTCAGCCTCCCACAGTACTGGGGTTGCAGGCTGAGCCACTGAGCCTGGCCATAATGCTTGATTTCTATAATTTGTCACTGTAAAAGCTCAGGGTGCTGGGTATAGATACTTCAAAAACCTTAGTTTTGATTTTTTGTGTGTGTCTAGATTTTACATTTCTTAGATGTTAGTATCCTTGGTTATGCCTAACTGAAAAGCTTTGAATATTGCCAATAATGATTTTTGGTCTTTAGAATTAAGAATTACATGGGGACCAGGTACAGTGGCTCAAGCCTATAATCCCAGAACTTTGGGAGGCCAAGGTGAGAGAACTGCCTGAACCCACAGGTTCGAGACCAACCTGGGCAACTTGACGAGACCTCATCTCTACAATAAATGAAAAAAATTAGCCAGATTTGGTAGCGCGTGCCTGTAGTTCTGGGTACTTGGAAGGCTGAGGCAGAAGGATCACCTGAGCCCAGCATGTCAACGCTGGGTTGACCATGAACGATCCATTGCACTCTAGCCTGGGCAATGGAGTGAGACGCCAACTCAAAAAAAAAAAAATTGCATGGTAAAGTAGATAAAGTACAAGTAGGTTATATTTAGTATTTTCAGACTGTGAAAAAAAAAATTTTTAAGATTTTTTAAAAGATAATATATGAGTAGGAAAAGTAGGAGATAATTTACTACCAATAATGCATAAAACGAAAACCTGTTAAGTATGAGTGTATAAATTGAGCATCATTGCCTAATCAAATGGGTCATTTAAAGATTGCTAAATGTTAAATTTCAATTTTTCTTAGAATGGATGTTTCTTTTATAATTCATGATGTTTTTGCCACCTTAGATTCTGCTGACAAATTGAAAATGATAATTTCTGCTTTAAAACATTCAAAACTATTGTTTCTTCTCTATGATAAAGGATTGTTTGTTCATAATCAAATCTGAATTTCCATCTCTAGAAATATAAGTTGTTGTTTGGAGAAAAGGCAGTTATCAAAGGAAGAATACACACATAGAGCTGTACGTACACAGAAATCCTAGCTGGCTTACTGCCACATAGCTGTGACTGGAACAGTTGTTCCCACTTCCCTTGCTTACTTTCATAGGGGCATGCCAGTGAGAATCATGTTGCCTAGACTCTAGATGTCATCTTTTCTTTTAGCAGCCTATCTTGCTTTTCCTGTTCATCACAGACTTTCCCCTTTTGTTAAGTTTCTTTATCAGTTTTATTTTTGTTTCCTCCCTCTAACCCTCTCCCTTTTTTTTCTTTCTGCTCTTTTATTCTCTTCCCCTCTTCCTCTGCAGGAGAATCAGCGCATGCAGCAGAAAATAGACACCATGACAAAAGAGGTGTTTGACCTCCAAGAGACACTTCTTTGGAAAGATAAAAAAATTGGGGTATGAGATGAAATTGGGTTTTGATTAGAAGTTCATTGATGAGGACTTCAACAATAGAATTTAACTTAGAGATCCCGAAAAATCTGTCCTTTTATTATCCTCAAGCATGTGTTTTAGTATAGAGACAGAGCAGCAGACTAAAAGAGACTTCCATGGGAAGACCTGATGCTGTGCCTGGAAAGAACTCTTCTTTTCAGTCAACACTGGGCTCATGAAACCTACAACTAGGAAGTTTCTCTTTATTCCCCTAGGATACTTATCCGGAAGCTGATTCAGGCATTTGATTCAGACTCTGTGGGTAACTCAATATCCTTACATTACAAGAATTTGGATAAGAAGATAGAGAGTGGGGGTGGGGAGAAAGTTCCTGGCATTCTGTAAATCCTTGGTGAATAAAATAGGGAGAGATTAAAATCAGTTTAATTATGGAAGTGGATAGGAATGTAAGGCTTGCCAGAGTCACTGTCTCTAATTATAACCCCAGAACTCCCCAAAGCAAGGGTTCAGATAAGGAAGAAGTCTTCATTGCTGTTTTGCTAAGCCCTGCTGGTAAGATTCCAAGTACACTGGAGGCTGAAAAAATTTCCACCAGTTCATTTCATGTAGCCTTTGACTGACAATCCCATCACCTGGCATGAGAGCTCTCTTCTGCCAGTAGGGAAACTTAGCTGTGGAATGAACAGAAATAACCTTTGAGGAAAGTCTTGTTTTGCTTGAGGTTAAGTGGGATAGGGATAGGAAAAAGTTGGCAAAGATCCCCGAGAGCCCATGAGAGACTTGCCTGGATGTGAAACCCTCTGGATCATACTCCCCATCAGGAACATTCTGAGGCCCAGCCAGCAGTCAGCAACATCCAGTCCTTTTTATCACTCCAAGGACCCTATCCTCTCATTAATAAATACATAAGAAGACTACATTACCTCTCAAGAGTTTGTAGACTAAACACTTAAGGAACCAAAGCTACTTTATAAATAATTTTTTGATGTTTAAATTACTGAGTTGAAAAATTTCACCCAAACCTTGAAAAGCCTTCTGGGGGAGAAATTAACAGCTTTGATAGGCATTTTGAAATAGTGATTGTGAACCACTGATTTTATTTAAATTTTTGCTTGGGAAATTTAAAATAAAGATGTGAAAAATTGTGTTGTACAAAATAGGGAAAAAATTAAAAGTTTAGTTAAAATTTGATCTTTGGCCGGGCTCAGTGGCTCAGCGGCTCAGCCTGTAATCCCAGCACTTTGGGAGGCTGAAGCGAATCCATTGCCTGAGCCCACGGGTTTGAGACCCACCTGGGCAACTTGGTGAGACCTCATCTCTACGATACATCAAAAAACTAGCCAGGCATGGTAGCATGCACCTATAGTTCCAGCTACTTGGAAAGCTGAGGCGGAAGGATCGCTGGAGCCCAGCAGGGTGAGACTGCGGTGGCCGGCAGCGTGCAACTGCACTCCAGCCTGGGTGCCAGAGTGAGACTCCAACTCAAAAAAAAAAAAAATTTGGTCTTTATCTAGAATATGCTTCTTTTAGGAACTTACATAATTTTCTGTAGCACAGATCTATAGGGTCAGGATTTCTAACTTGTATAATTGTCTTAGATTTCAAACTGATTTAAACCAGTTGGACTAGTCATAGAAAAACCGTAAACCTCTCAGTCCAGTAAAACAGCTATTCCATACAAAACAAAAATTTTTTGCTACCAAAACGGTATGCTGATAGTTAAGATACAAATTATTTGGCTTTTGAAGTGTCTTGACATTTATTGAATGAGTAAGTGGGTATTTTTATTCTATGTGCTATACCATAATATGTTCCTTTGACTTTTTAAAATTAAACTTTATTTTGAGAAAATTTTAGGTTCTTACACATGCAGTTGTAAGAAATAATACAGAAAGATCCTGTATATCCTTTACCTAGTTTCCCCCAAATGTAGCATCTTGCAAAACATAGTACAATCACTATTACAACCAGAATATTGACCTTGTTACACCTAAGGTACAGAACATGTTCATCACTGTAAGGGATCTCAGAGGTTTGTTTTTTTTTGCCATTGTATAGCCATATCTACTGCCTCCCTCCCCTCCTTCTACCTTTGCTCCTGGGAACCACTGATCTTTTCTCCATTTCTACAATTTTGTCTATTTTTTGGAGTTTGGAGCCTCACTCCATCACCCAAGCTGCTGGAGTACAATGGCATGCTCATGGCCACCCCAGCCCCAGCACTGACCTGCTAGGCTCCTGTGATCCTTCCACCTCAGCCTTCCAAGTAGCCAGAGCTACAGGCATGTGCTACCACGCCCAGCTAATTTTTTATTTATTGTAGAGATGAGATCTTGCCAAGTTGTCCAGCTTGGTCTCGAACCTGCAGGCTCAGGCAATCCACTTGCCTCAGCCTCCCAAAGTGCCTGGTATTACAGGCTGAGCCACTGAGCCCAGCCCTAATTTTGTCATTTAAAAAGTGTTATATAAAAGGAATGAAATTATACAGTGTATATTAACCTTTTGGAATTAGTTGTTTTCACTCAGTGTAAGTGCAAGATTTATCCGAGTTGTTGTATATATCACTTGCTCATTCATTCTTTGGCTCTTTTTGAATTTAAAAGTGCTAAAATACAAATAACATAGTGTTTGCCATTTTAAAGTGTACAGTTTAGTGCCATTAAGTATGTTCACGTTGTTGTGCTACTGTCCCCACCATCCATCTCCAGAACTTTTTCATTATACCAAACTGAAACTATGTATCCGTTAACTCTCTATTTTCCCCTTCCCACAGCCCTTTCAACCACCATTCTACTTTCTGTCTCTATGAATTTAACCAATATTTGTCCTTTTGTGATGGACTTATTTTACTTAGCATAATGTCCTCAAGGTTCATGTTACATCATATGTCAGAATGCTCTTAGTTTTTAAGGCTGAGTCATACTCCATTTTATGTATATACCACTTTCTTCTGTTGGTAGACTCTGAGTTGGCTATTATTAGTAATGCTGCAGTGTCTCTTCAAGACACTGCTTTTCAGTTCTTTGGGGTGTATATACCCTGAAGTGGAATCGCTGGATCATATAGTAATTCTGTGTTTAATTCTTTTGAGGAACAGCCGTACTGTTTTCCATAGGGCTGTGTCATTTTACATTTCCATCAGTAGTACATAAGGGTTCCAGTTTCTCCATGTCCTTGGCAACGCTTTTTGTTTTCTCTATTATTAATAGTAGCTGGCTGGGCTCGGTGGCTCTGCCTGTAATCCCAGCACTTTGGGAGGCTGAGGCGAGTAGATTCCCTGAGCCCCCGGGTTCAAGACAAGCCCGGGAAATTTGGTGAGACCTCATCTCTACAATAAATAAAAAATTAGCCGAGCGTGATAGTCTTGCCTATAGTTCGGGCTACTTGGAAGGCTGAGGCAGAAGGATCGCCGAAGCCCAGCAAGTTGATGCTGGGATGACCATGAACATGCCACTGCACTCCAGCCTGGGCGATGGAGTAAGATTCCAACTCTTAAAAAAAATATGTAGCCATTTTAATACAATCAAGTTGGTCCTCTCTAGACTATTAAAAGATGCATTTTCAATATGGTCAGTGACTACCTAATGCATCACTTGTCTCTAACTTCATTTTCAAAATTTTTATTTAATTATGTAATAAAGAAACATGTCTATTATTCCCAGGTTGAAGCTGTTTTCTAGTTCTTCCTTCATTGGTGGTCTTGTCTCTAGCTCCACTGCAGTTCTAAGCACCAGGATCCCATGCATAGAATAGGTGCATATGAAGAACTTGTATATCCTTATAGCCAACATAAACTCAGTCTCATTCTGACCAAAGATATTTGTACCCCAATATAATTATATACAGAATTAACCTGTTGCCCCAAAGTTCAGCCCTTTATACATATTCTTTTGGCTTCTGGATGCTAGAATTTGAGGTTAGGCTAGGAACAAAGAATTATTTCGATCTCTACAAACATGTACTTTTCACCCTAAAATGAAATCTACTGTAGGAGCTATTGTTGCATGCACAATAATGACACAAGGGTAGTCATTATATGGTTTGGTAATACAGAGGATTTCAGACCCAGCGTGAACATATTTGATCCAATTATAAGGTACCTTCGTAGTCTTCAAACTTTGTGGTGAAATGGGTACATTTACAGGATATATTTTATTTCCCCATCTATAATTATGGGAAGATCAAATTAAAAAGTCCAAAGGTAAAAATAAAATCCAGAGCAATAGGATGTGGAAGAGAGCAAATGTCAGGTACTAGCATTTGCTAGAATTCCTGGTTCCAAATTGCCCTGTTCTGAAGAGGTCTTTCGTATTCAGTGGTGTTGTTTATACAGAGCATGTTGTGACAGTGATTGTTTACTCAGTTAGATGTGGTGATGCATGGCATAACTATGCACGCAGATGCCAATAAGCAAAAATGTCTGTCTTAGTATACTGAGATTAAAGTGATTCACAGCAGATGTGAAAGGGTTGCTGTGGCTTGTTCTTTTAATGTTTCACTCGCTATTAATGTAACGGAGTGTTAATACCAGCTTGAAGTGTTAAAGTAAATGTCTTACGGTGCTAGAAACCCAGCTTATTTACAGGCAAGCTTTATTTTTTTATTTCTTATTTTATTTTTTTCAGTTGGAGTCTCACTCTGTCACCCAGACTGGAGTGCAGTGGCCGCTCCCGACCACCGCAGCCTCGACCTGCTGGGCTCCGGCGATCCTTCCGCCTCAGCCTTCCGAGTAGCTGGAACTACAGGCGCGCGCTACCACACCTGGCTAATTTTTTTATTTATTGTAGAGATGAGGTCTCGCCAAGTTGCCCAGGCGGGTCTCGATTGCCCAGCCGTGGGCTCAGGCAATCTACTCACCTCAGCCTCCCAAAGCTACAGGCAAACTTTAAACACATAATACAGTATGAATGTAAATTGTTGAAAGAAAGTCAGATATTGACATTGAAATTTGGATAAGTAAAGAGTAGGACTGGCCCTGTGGACAGCTTTCCCAATATCATATGGGCTGATAATAAGGGAATACAATGTGGCTTTCTTAGGGCTGTGATGCAAAGAAAACTTTGCAAAGACTTTGGAGCAAACAGGACTGGATTCATTTTCTGGCTTTGCCACTTACTGTGTGACTTTGGGCAATAAAGTATAGCCTCTTTGAGCTTCAGTTTTCTCATTGAAAATTAGGGCAATACAAATACAAGATATATAAGGGAGAAATTTCATATATAAAGTAATATTAAGGGAGAAGTTATATGAAATAGAGCCTGCTTAGCCGGGCATGGTAGTGTGTGCCTGTAGTTCCAACTACTCAGAAGGCTGAGGCGGAAGGATCGTTGGAGCGCAGCAGGTCGACGCTGGGGTGGCCATGAGTGTGCCATTGCATTCCAGCCTAGGTAAGGGAGTGAGACTCCAACTCAAAAAAAAAAAAAAAAAAAAAGAAGAAGAAATAGTGCCTGACATGCAATTTGTGCTATACAGATGGTAGTTGCTGTCATCACATATTTACTTATTCTCAATCTGGTTGGAGAATAGGATTATAATGATTTTAAAAACTGTCCAAGTGTTCAGCTATCAGTAACTAGGCAGTCAATTGTCCCACTTTTTTTTTTTTAAAGCAGGATTTATTGAGAGGACAGAAAAACTCCCAGGTACCTGTTACAGTTAACTTCTTGAATTAATGGTAATGCTGTGAGAAAACATTAACTATATGAACAAAAATATGTAGAGACAGGCTTTTCAAATAGGCCAGTTGCCAGGTTCCTGCATGGACTCCTTAACTTAGGTATGTGTTAAAGTCTGGGTTATTTTAGTTCATAGTTACAGTAGATTTGATTTGTCATTGGTGACCAAAGTATGTCACTGCTTCTCTACTGTCCTCAGCTCTGACAATTGTGAGATTCAGGAAATGGCAGGGAATTTACAAATGAAGACATTGGCCTGCTTTTCCTGAATCTTCCCCGTTACCTTCAGCACTGCAGGCAATGCTTTACCCTGAGTACTCCTTTGAGCCTCTGCCCATGGGATGGGTGCGTTTATCCCTTCTTGTTTTCAGATGAGGAAACTGAGACATAGTATAAGTATATGCCAGGATCCAAAAGCCTGATTCTGAAATCCATATTCTGTAAGCCTTCATAGGTGGGCTGTATTTATTTTGTCAATGTTTTGAAGTTTTTTCCCCACATTTTGAAAGTATATCACAAAACCAAATGAGTCTCAGTTGTATTTAATTAAGTTGATAGAAATATATCCTTGAATCCTTTTGGAGATTAGCTATTTTGGATGAAGAGATATTCTAGTACGTTGTCACACTACTTGGAGAACAATCATACAGCCAACATTGAATTAAAATATGTAGCCAGGTAGAGTGGCTCACTTCTGTGATACCAGCACTTTGGGAGGTGGAGGTAAGAGGAATGCCAGAGCCCAGGGGTTCGAGATCAGCCTGGACAACTTGGTGAGACCTCGTCTCTACGATAAATCAAAAAAGTTAGCTGGGTGTGGTGGTGTGCACCTGTATTTCCAGCTACTTGGAAGGCTAAGGCAAAAGGATCACCTGAGCCCAGCAAGTCAAGGCTGTGGTGGCTGTGAGCATGCCACTGCACTCCAGCCTGGACAATTGAGTGAGACTCTGGGGGAATAGAAAATATTTCTTATGTATATTTAATTCAGAATAATTTTTAAATTTTTGATAAATTATTTTAGTTGAACATGAAATGTGTCTTTTTGTTCACCAAATGAAAATGTACTGAGGCAGTCAGTAAGAAAAACTTTATTTTACTATGACTGCTGTCTTCATCTTCCTTTTCCTATTTTTTTCATGGACTAAACAAGATAAATTTGCTTCCCTGCTTGATGTGATTAAACATGTTTTGCCAGATTTATGCATGAGAACCTGATTCTTTTAAAACTCTCTTCTGGAGATGTATATCCTTATAACTTAGTGTTTCCTCTCATATCTGCTTGTTTCCAGTCTGTTGACTACTTCCTTGCTTTATATGCTTTTATCTTTGCTTATTTGAATTAGGTACTTCTCTGCTACCTTTCACCTGCTCTTTTTCTGTGCCGTTCTTTCCCTTGCTACCCTGCCTAAAACCAGGCCCTAGAGAAACAGAAAGAGTACATTGCCTGCCTTAGGAGTGAGCGAGATACACTCAGGGAGGAGCTGGCTGACCTGCAGGAGACAGTGAAGACAGGAGAGGTATGTTAGCATTAGCCTGGAGCTCAGATCCCTTGCTGCTTTCCTCTGTCTTCCTTTCTTCCTGCTATCTTTCCTAGCCTAAATACAAACTACAAAGTTTATTCCCTAATTCAGATTTGGAAGGTTTAAGTCATTTCTTCCACAGAGCTATATTCCACTTAACTAATTCTAACCAGGTTTTATCTGTGGCAAACATGTACTGTAGCAGAATTAACTCTCAGAGCTTACTGCTTCCGTGTGGACCATCTTTTGTGATGGTGGGTTTTTTCTTCCCCACAGAAACATGGCTTAGTTATAATTCCTGATGGCACTCCCAATGGTGATGTTAATCATGAACCAGTGGTTGGAGCCATCACTGTTGTGTCTCAGGAAGCTGCTCAGGTCTTGGAGTCCGCAGGAGAAGGGCCACTAGGTAAGACACTGGTTGCTATGTTGACTTGGATTAATGTTGCCTGATTGAGCTTTCTGCTTTTTCATATCCCAGCTTGAAAAACAAAAACAACTAAGGGCTGTCTGAGACTCAGGTAGATTCTTAATAGGAAGAATCTGGGTACAGTGTCTTGAGAGATCCTTGACCTTGGGCAACCAACATCTGGAGCACTGAAAGGCAGTAAGTGTAACTTTAAGGCCCTGGATGGAAGTACTGTGGGTATATACACATTACTTTTACACTTAACTACAAACTTTCTGCAAAAAGATAACCTAGTGCATCCATTCCAAGGAAGCAGTGGGCTGGAAGGAGACTTCTCAAGTATGTTTTAAGTTTCTTATTCCTGGAATATCTGGTTCTGTGTTCCATGGCTTATCCTAGGGTTCGGTACCTCTTTGCCACCACATTTCTTTTCTGAGTCAGAGTCTCACTCTGACGCCCAGGCTGGAGTGTACTAGCACACTCATAGCCACCAGAGCCTTGACCTGTTGGGCTCAGGAGATCCTTCTGCTTCAGCCTTGCAAGTAATTGGAACTACAGATGTACACCACCACACCCCCCAATTTTTTTTTGATTTATTGTGGAGATGAGGTCTCTCCATGTTGCCCAGGCTGGTCTCAAACCCATGGGCTCAGGGAATCCTCTCACCTCTGCTTCCCAAAGGGCTGGGATTATAGGTGTGAGCCACCGCACCTGGCACCACCACATTTCCTAAGGCAAGAAGCAGATGACCAAGAAGACAGATGTCAGAGAAGTGTGACTTCCAGAACAGGGCTTCCAGTCTCTTAAAGTCTAAGATTCTTAAACGTAACCCTTTGAGAATCGGAATTCTCAGGAAACCACAGAGGGCCCATCCATTGCCCTCACTAAGAATTTACTCTAGAGTAAATGGCATAGATAGATACTGTATCATCAGCTCACTTTTTTTTTTTTTAGTGATCTTTTTTCTTTTTTCATTTTGTTTTCATATATGTGTCAGTTTCTTAGTGGGAGATGCTGTGAGGGTGAAGCAAACTGAAGAACATTGTAAAAGTTAGTAAGCACATTCTCTAATGTGCAGAATTGCGGAAATGTAATTGTGGAGCACTTTGATAAATCAGGATACTGGCTGAGCAAGAGGGAAGATTTAGAGAATGGAATGAGTATATGGCTATGAGCAGCCCAGGTTGTTTCCTCAAGAAACCAGAACATCAACTTGGCCGTGACCCTAGTTGGTTTGTGGGGGGTGATTTGCCAGGTATGTGCTGCTGCTTTGACTGAACTCCAGGTGTATCCTCTGCCAGAGAAGTTTATTTTCAGGCTTGGGAAGAAATAGCTTCTCTATAGGCCAGGAGTGAGTCCTAGTGATCCTTCTACCAGGCCTCAGATTCGCCCTTGGTTGCCCACATCTCAGTCCCTTCCTTCCCTCCACTAGCCCCTGTGGACTTTGCTGGTTCTAGCGCTGCATTCTTCTCTTCTTTGCTGCAGCATCCCCTGCCCAGTCCTACTCTTACCCCATCTTCTTTCACGTATTTTGATCTCTGCCACTAACGGCTTACTGTGGGAGCACCCTTCACATTTGAGTTGTCTGTCTACTCGTGAAAGCTTGCAGGTTTTTGAAACAAAGAAATGATCTTTGTACTTTAGTATGTCTTGTGGAAAATCACTGATTTGGGGAGCAAATGTTATATTTGGCCCTGATAAACAGCAGTTGTGCGGAAATACATTTTGGATAATTAAGAACTTTTCCATAATGCTATCAAAGCCTTTATTTCTTTTGATATTCAGAGCTATATGTAATTTATCAGATAAAGTTTGCTATTTATGAGTTTGGAGAATTGTTTTTAATTGTTTATATACTACATCATCACATATGTAGTTTATAATCTTTTTCATTTGTTTTAGATGTAAGGCTACGAAAACTTGCTGGAGAAAAGGAAGAGCTACTATCACAGGTAAAGGCATTCTTTTCACTGGAAGGTAATATTAACTTTAGCTGATCAAGTTTCGTGGTAAATGTTAACAAACTAGAATGTTCATTAGAAATGTGCTTATTTCAAACATCAGTACTCAAGTGAGATTTGAGGGCTAAAAAGATCATTCATATTTTGCTTCTCTATTGTTTCCTGTTCTTTTTTTTTTTTTTTCTTCATTTTTTGAGAGAGCAGGATTTATTGAGAGGACAGAAAAGCTCCCACAATGGGAAGGGACCCGAAGGGGTTGCCCTGTTTCCTGTTCTTTAAAAAAAAAATTTAATGGCACATAAGTTTAAGGAGTCACATACATAGTTCTATAAAGCTTTTTATGAAGACAGCAGTCCCCTGCCCCTGACTGTTTCTCTTCAGCCCTCCCAGCTGATAGTTTTGGTGTGCACTGTCCTTGCATCTTTCTATGTACCAAGTTTATCTTGCTTCTCATTTGTTCTGTGCCAGGCATTCTGTACTGACAGCCCTCTGAAGAAGATGAGGTCATTGCTCTGTCATCTCCATGTTCCTGCCACACACGTGCATGACTCCCATCCCCCCAGCCTCCTAGTAAAGGAACAGTGTAATTCCAGTCTGCTTATGTCATTAGGACCCTCTAAACATGACTCACAGTAGAACCAGTTGCAGTCTAGATCACCTCTCATCTCTTTCTCTACTGTTTGTTTCCTTTAATGTTAATATTGCAGTTTTTCTTTTCATTTGCTTGGTTTTCTATGTGTTTTTCATTAATTTAGCCACAGAAGTCTCCAACAATAGTTTAAATGTACTCTTAGTATTTTCAGATGCATCAGATACTCTGTCAGTTCCATCTTGTTGAATCTTGGAGCATCTGACTTGTCCCATTCTGAACTAATGCCTCACCCTCTCACTGCAGATATGTGGTCACCCTTCATCAGCATCTGGGGATTTCCTTTGCCTGTGATTTGGGTTGAGTTCTCTTTTTCCATTGTTATATGCCCTCTTCACTCTTTATTTATTCTCATTGGTACATCTTTCAATAACTTCTTGAGGAAAGGGTATATGTGTTGTTAATTTTTCATGACCTTGCAGCCCTCTTCATTTTACCTTCTTACTTGATTAAAATAGTTTGGCTAGGTATAGAATTCTGAGTTACAATCATCATTTTCCTTCAGTCTTAAAAAAGACATTTCTGCATTGTCCTCTGACATCCAATATGGCTACTGAGAATTTTGTGAACATTTTGAATTCTGATCATTTTTTTGTGTGTGATCTATTTTTCCCATTTCTGGAAGTTTGTATCATATTCTCTTTCTCTCTAGTGTGCTGTTATGATTTGAGGACAGTGATGTGATTTGAAGTTTTCATGCATGGTACTGGGCTTCTTTCAAGTCTAGGAACTCCTGTTCTTCACTTCTGGGAAAATTTCTGGAGTGATTTGTTATTAATTTTCTTCCCTCCCATTTTCTGTCTTATCTCTTTCTAGAACTCCTATTCAGTCATTCAACAAATGTTGAGTGAGATTCCACCATTTAACATACTCTATCCTAGGCACTTGGGATATTTCAGTGAATAAATCAGTTATTAAAAAAATCCCCACTTCATAGACCTTAACATTCTAGTGGGATATCAGACAATAAACATAATTAATAGGTAAATTAAATGGTATGTTAGAAAGTGTGTGTGAATGCATTTATTATCTGTGTTTTTACAGCTACATTTAGCTGCATGGGTGCAGATATGGGGTGGGTAGAGAGGTAAATTTTACCAGGTTAGTGTTAATGGAGCAGAGGAGGTAAGGGAGGTAGGAGGTGATCATAATGGACCTAGAAATTAAACTGGATGAGGATGGATGAGGAGGGTTCAGAGGGCATCCAGGCAGTGGAAAGAAGATGATATCAATGGATTAGAGGTACCAGTAGGAATGAAGGGCTGTTGGAATGGGATCCTAGAGAGAATGACCTGGAAAGGTCGGGTCTAGTGGTCAGAGAGAGGATACATGGAACTGTGTAGGGATTGCAGTTATCTAATGATGAAATCTAGTATATGACTGTGAGAGTGAGTGGCTGAGAGCAAGAAGGAATAGATGGCAAGATCCTTGGAGTGAAGGTTCTAGAAACTGAGAAGTGAGTTGTAGGAGAGATCCTTTACCTAGACATACAGAGGGTGCCAAAAATGTATATGCATTTTAAAGGGAAAAACTAAAAATTGTAATAGTCAATATATACAGATAACCAAAGATGAGTACAAGTCATCTGAAACTACAAGAAATACTCAAGGTGGTTATCATCAGTGTCCAGATACTTCTAATTATAGCAAACTAAAAGTAATGCATAGATAACATCTCTTAAAATGTGTGCTCTTTTTTTTTTTGGCACCCCTAGTTTATTGAAATTGCCAAGAATTAAGTCAGTAATAGTCTTGAGCGTGTGTAAGGCAGGAGTTAAAATGGTGAAGGAGGAGTGGGATTGTGGCAATGATGAAAGGGAGGTGGTATATATAATTTGAAGAGATGAGATTAAGACCTGGGACTTCTAGAGAGGATGGAGGGAGAATCGCTCGACAACAGCAAGGAAAGCAAGAGGACAGCTATCCCATTTTTAGGCTCAATGGTAGGAAGCTGTGGAAGAAAAAAAATAGCCAGTGCTTGAGAGGGCTGCAGGAGCAGCAAGAGTCTTAATGGTGACCATGTTTCCATTAGAGCGCAAGGTAAAGGGAATGCTCAGAAAAGAGATTGAGGGCAGAGGGGCACTTGCTGATGATGGACTCATCACTCCAGAGAGTACAGTGGGAAAGGTTAGTAGATGAAGGTTAGGGGTTGCACAGACCTTGTGGGATGGATATAAGTAGGAGTGATGGAGAGAATGAGGTTAGTCCTGGTTCCCTCGAGGTCAACAGTAAAGGTGATCCTGTTTGTGTGTTGAAAGGGCAGAGGTGTCTGGGAAGGAGGGATTTTGTCCCAGTGTCGAGCTCACCCTTTCCACAGTGGGGGAGTAGCAGGCTTAATCTTCCCCTTGATCCCTGTTGGTGGAGTTGAGGTCAGTTGGGGAAGCCATATATGTATACCCAATTATTTTTGCATATGGAGAGTTTTCTAAATAAGAATATCTAACCTATCTCTAAAATTACACAGAAAAATCTGCTTAAGGAATCTTCCATTTTTAAAAATAATCCCTTGAATACATTCTTTTTTTAAAAAAATTATTTTCTTAGAGACAGGGTGGGTCTTGTTATATTGCCCAGGTGGGCCTCAAACTTCTGGACTCAAGTGATACTCCCACCTCAGTCTCCCAAGTAGCTGGGACTATAGGCATGTGACACAGTGCCTAGCTAGAATTTTCCATTTTTAATTCAAGTTGAATAAAAAATACCTAAAAGATGTATTGTTCCTTAAACATACACAAATAAGAAAATATGGCCATTTTTATTGGGACACCTGGTCCTGGGGCCGGCTTCTTTTGGTATTTGTTCATAGCTTATCTCTAGCACCTAGAACAGAATGTGTCCCATAATGGGCACACATGAAAACAGTGTTTGAATGAATGAACGATTTGTGTGGCTGATGCCATGAAGATCTGCCTTTTCTATGTGATCATTAGATTAAGCACGTGCTTCATCTGATAGGCTGGCTCTTGCTGATGGACCTTTGTCTTCATTTCAGATTAGAAAACTGAAGCTGCAGTTAGAGGAAGAACGACAGAAGTGCTCCAGAAACGATGGCACAGTGGGTGACCTGGCAGGACTGCAGAATGGCTCAGACTTGCAGTTCATCGAAATGCAGAGTAGGTGTTAGGGGACAGGTCTGTCCCAGCCTGCTTACAGGTTGTGTTCCAGGTTGCTGGAGACTTATAATATACTTTTCTCAAGAGACGCTATGCTACCAAGATTGGCAAGTCCTTGGCTCATGCAGGAAAGCAGTCCTAGTTGCAGTATAGCTGACTAGTAGCTCTGCTGGTTTGTGCTGCAGGGACTGATGGGAGGAACAAGTTGCTGCTCTTACCCTTTCTAGGCAAAGTGGTTTCTAGGAACTTTTTGCAATTAGTGAAGTGCCTTTGACAACCTGACACTGTCCTTGTTCACAGCCATGTGTCGTTTTTAAGCTCCCATACAGCACCTTACCTATTCAAGGGTTTTTTTGGTGGAATTTATCTTGGATAATTGGAGGAATATATTTAGAACTAACTCACACTAATGTGAAATAGTTTCAGAATCTTCTTAGAAGTATTCTTGTTAATCCAAATTAGTATTTTTTAGGTGGTATTTAAAACAAGGTCACAAAGTAAAGTCTAGTGTATTTATTTTATCCAAATGATTCTAGTTTTTCTCCCTTTCTACTTTTGACCCCATATTATTATTATATAAAATGACTACTGTAATCACACTACTTCCCACAATAGGAGATTGCAATAGCCATTTGTATATAGTTAGCCTTTGTTAGTGATGATGTATAATTCAGACAGGGAGACTTTTATTTTTGCAGTCTGAATGGTGGCTTTTCTGATAACCAGTCTTAATATCTTGGTTATTCCATGGCCTTTTCAGCTAAGTATTCTGAGTTAGGCTGAAAAGACTTCTTGGATTAAGGCTAACTTTGGAGATTGGTGTTATACTCTTTGGGGTATCAGTTAGGACACTTGTGACATTTCCTGGTGAATATTTTGGTTTTGGGTGTCATCTGGTATGGAGGGTGGATGAAGACAGGGACATGAGATGAGGCAGGCTGCCTAGTCCGCAGTCTTAGTGGGCAGGGGGTAGATTTGAGAGACTGTCCTAAAGCCACAAATTTAAAAGTTAACAGTTTGAGGGGGAATGGTCTGGCATTTATGTGTGAATGCTTCCTAGAACAGGTAGTTGTCATAGAGCTGGTATTTGCAGAAGGCAGAGAAAAGTGCCCAGTGTGGATGTGTAGAATGAAGCGAGCTGAGCAGGACTGTAGGAAGGCTGGGTCTGACTGGTGAAGATAAGAGTAAGCAGCTCCCTGGACCAGGCAGCCAGGAAGGGAGTTCAGAGGTGCTGGGTTCTAGACAGTCTTGGCTGTCACACATGGTGTTCTAGAAGGGATTTCAAAAAATGCATGAAATGACTGACACGAAATAACACTTTTTAAAACAGGAAGGAATGTGGGTGGCTTAGAGAGTGAGAAGGAAGCAACGCATTTTGACAATCAATAGAATGCTGGGGATAAGAATTTTAAAATAAGATCCTGAAGCATCTGTTTTAGAGCTCAAGAATAGGAATAGTTCTCTTTCATGACTAGAGATGGCTTTTAGGGAGATGGCTTTATAATCCCATTACTTTTAAGGTGATAGTAACTGTCCAATTAGAAAAACTTCTTGCACTGAAGATTGTATGGGTAAGTGTAACTTTGATCATGTGGGCACGTAGAAGTGTTCTTGAGTAATTTGA
This sequence comes from Carlito syrichta, assembly GCF_000164805.1. Classification (NCBI taxonomy): domain Eukaryota; kingdom Metazoa; phylum Chordata; class Mammalia; order Primates; family Tarsiidae; genus Carlito; species Carlito syrichta. Next base: position 279,450 of record NW_007249266.1, on the reverse strand, counting down.
ATATTTCCTTTGGTAGGTTAGGTTTGGCTTATCTCCTGCAAGTCTATGATTCTATAATCATTCCAGAGGTTGGTTTTTGTTAAATTTGGGTTCCTTGTGGAATTTTAACCCCTTGCACTCAAAGACATCTTATGTACTGCCTAACAACAACTCAATTGTACTTTTGTATAAAATAGTGAAAAACAAATCACTTCATATTAATAGCATAGCTTTGGAACCAATTATTTTATTATAATGATAGTTGGCTTACAAAGGAATTATGGACATTGAGGAACTTATTTATGACCAAAAAAAATCAAAATTTTTTTATCTTATATTTTTCTAACACGGGGTAACATATAAAACAGTCACCAACACACACTGCAGGTTCATTGATCATGTTGTATAATAGTAATTTGTTTGACGTTTTCCACCTGGTATTTTTCTATTTGAACAGAAAATGCAGTCTCATTTTCTTTCTCCCACATTAATATAATAATGTGTAATCTATTGTCCAGTCTGTTGTTCAAAGACAATGTGGAAAGACATTCTTTCTACATAATGCCAGCTGATTTTTTTTTTTAACGTGTATCTCAGTATATATTTCATCTCTTTGCTTTTTTGTACAATTTGAATGAAAATTTTTGAAAAATTTGCATACATTTTTGATAAATTTGTCCTGTAGATGTCCCCTGAGAGGGGACATCTGAGTCATTTGTAAGATGTACAATGTCCCCTCAGAGGGGACATCGAGTGCAAAGGATTTGAAATCTCCCCCATCAATTCTAAACTTTTTAAGTGACATTCCTTCTTAGGTCAGATGTACATCTCATGATTTACAGCTCTACCCATAACACATTATCACACGTCAATGAAAAGTATTAATTTCAACAAATATTTATTAAGCACACACCATGTGCACAGCAGCACTTGGCTAGGTACAGAGATAGATTTAAGAAAGCTAAGACAAGACTCTTCTTACATACACATACAACATTTTAAAAGCAATAATAATCCAGGCTTGGTGGCTCAGCCTGAAATCCCGTGCTTTGGGAGGCTGAGGTGAGTGGATTTCCTGAGCCCGCAGGTTCGAGACCCACCTGGGCAACTTGGCGAGACCTCATCTCTACAATAAATCAAAAATTAGCTGGGTGTGGTAGCACATGCCTGTAATTCCAGCTACTTGGAAGGCTGAGGTGGAAGGATCGCCGGAGCCCAGCAGGTCGAGGCTGCGGTGGCTGGGAGCAGCCACTGCATTCCAGTCTGGGTGACAGAGTGAGATTCCAACTCAAAAAAAAAAGCAATAATAAATGCCATTAAAAATGCAAATAAAATGCAACAAGAAGTTATAATTAATGAAGGAGAGTCATGGAGGAGGTGTAAATTTAACTTGGACTTGAAGATTGGTTAAGACTTAAACCAGAGGTGGGATGAAGGGTCATTGAGGTATGGGAGAGCAGAAGCAGAAGCTGGAAGGTAGAAAGGTATAGGGCTGGGTTCAGGGAACCAGAAGGCCCGGTCCTATGGGCCACAAGGCTAGATGAGGTTAAGGGGCTACTGAATTGGCAGGGCCCCTTTCTCAGGCTCTGCTCACATGCATCATGGGGTGAAGATTGAATTTTCTTCTGACTCTTGCTCTAAGGGATACTGTAACATTAAGCGCTAAAACATCCTGTGGTATATACAATCTGGAATCACGGCTAAAGATACTGTGGTTGCTGAGTGTGCATTTGTGTTTTGTAGTCTTAGGTTGCAAGTCCTCTCTGTCTTGAGGCATTGCCTGGTGGTTCATACCTTCATCTCTGAGAGGAGAAGATAATTCATTGTTATCTTGTCTTTTAGGAGATGCTAATAGACAAATTAGTGAATATAAATTTAAGCTTTCAAAAGCAGAACAGGATATAACCACCTTGGAGCAAAGTGTAAGTACCACGTGCTTTATATGGTACTACGTGATTTAAATTTTCTTTAAAACACATCTCCATCCTGTACCTAAGTAGCTAATCCTATGAGTACCTGGCTTGCTGCGGGCTGCCTTTGCAGTTGGATCTATAAAAGTTCTATAGTAAAATAGAAAAGCCAGCTGGGCTTAGTGGCTCAGCCTGTAATCCCTGCACTTAGAAGGCCAAGGCAAGTGGACTGCCTGAGCCTACGTGTTCAAGACCAACCTGGGCAACTTGGTGAGCCCTCATCTCTACAATAAATCAAAAAATTAGCTGGGCGTGGTAGTGTGCACCTTTAGTTCCAGCTACTTGGGAGGCTGAGGCGGAAGGATCAACTGAGCCCAGCAGGTCAAGACTGTGTTGGCCGTGAGCATGCTACTACCCTCCAGCGTGGTGGGTGACAGAGTGATACTCTGACAAAAAAACAGAAAAGCCAGCCGGGCTCGGTGGCTCAGCCTGTAATCCCGCGCCTTTGGGAGGCTGAGGTGAGTGAATTGCCTGAGCCCGCGGGTTCGAGACCCGCCTGGGCAGCGAGACCTCATCTCTACAATAAATCAAAAAAATCAGCTGGGCGTGGTGGCGCATGCCTGTAATTCCGGCTACTCGGAAAGCTGATGTGGACGATCGCCGGAGCCCAGCATGCCGAGGCTGCGGTGTCCGGGAGCGGCCACTGCACTCCAGTCTGGGCGACAGAGTGAGACTCCAACTCAAGAAAAAAAGAAAAAA
>NW_007249266.1:247823-276782 GCF_000164805.1 Carlito syrichta | reverse complement strand
ACGTGTTCAAGACCAACCTGGGCAACTTGGTGAGCCCTCATCTCTACAATAAATCAAAAAATTAGCTGGGCGTGGTAGTGTGCACCTTTAGTTCCAGCTACTTGGGAGGCTGAGGCTGAAGGATCAACTGAGCCCAGCAGGTCAAGGCTGTGTTGGCCGTGAGCATGCTACTACCCTCCAGCGTGGTGGGTGACAGAGTGATACTCTGACAAAAAAACAGAAAAGCCAGCAAGAGAGTACCTGGCGGGGATTTCAGCCTTCTGTTTTCTTTAAGAACATATAACTGTCACCGTTTTTTGTAGGTATTTCAAGAGACTTCAAGATCACAGTTTATAACAAAGTTCCTTTAGCATACATTTCAAAAAGTCTAAAAACTTTTCCATTCAGTCTCTTCCTATGATGTTATTTTGGCCCTTAAACATTATGGTCATCATAAAATTTAACACGGGAAATTGGCCTATGATTCTGCAGCTGTAATCCTCTCTGGGGACACTTCTGGATTTATAAATAGCAGTTGAGTTCTGAGAGGATCTATGATTCACCCTAAGGGGACTTGTTAGTGTTAGATTACTTGAAATTTATATGACATTGTATTTCCATATTGGCTACCAAAAAACGATGATTTTTTAGTGTGTATTACCAGAGACTCATGTTCTCCTATTTATAGATTAGCCGGCTTGAGGGACAGGTGCTGAGATATAAAATGGCTGCTGAGAATGCAGAGAAAGTTGAAGATGAACTGAAAGCAGAAAAACGGAAGCTACAACGAGAGGTACTTGTTTCGATATGCTTCTTGGAGAATACATACATTCATAAAAAGAAAAAATCCTTTAGAAATAAATCTTTAGCTGTCTAAGAAATGTAATACTGGGACAGGTCTGAAGGAAGTAGCAGTGGGAGTACTTGCTCATTCGTGTTGGTTTTTGACCTGCCAAGTGACTGCCATTTACCTTTATGTACCTTTATGTTTTGGTCAGTTATTAGACAGTTATTTTTTTCAGATCAGGTCTATTTCTCCAACTTCCATATGTTCCTTCTGCGACTTAAATAAATAATCCTCAGTATCATCATTTAACATCTCTAGCTGACAGAAAAAAATTGGGCTGTGGGATCCTGTGCAAGGCTATCACAATGAGCAGTGCTTTCGTTTCCCAGAAAGTTGAAAATAAAGAGGCATTAGGTATTGTTTCTGACCGGGTGAAGTGACTGCACTCTCCCTATCTCCAGCTACGAACAGCACTGGACAAGATTGAGGAGATGGAGATGACCAACAGCCACCTGGCCAAGCGGCTGGAGAAGATGAAGGCCAACAGGACAGCGCTTCTGGCCCAGCAATAGGACAGAGAACACGCTCAGCCTGGCTGATGCTCCTTGGGGACCTGCCCAGAAGGGAGTGACTTCTTGTCCACAGACACAAAGCCCTTTCAGTACTGTTTCAGTTTTGTCATTAAAACAGCCGCCACCTTTGTATTTTATAATTTATGAGAGAATGAAGCAGGTCTGAATCTTCATGAATGAACACTTTGGATTTTGTTGTAGTTTGATTCTAGACTAAGAACCAGCCCATGATGTTTTTACTTTTTATTTCCGTAACTTTAGAATCACGTTTACTCAATATTTTCCCCAGCTGCCTCAGTGACTGGGCACTCGGAGGCCTTGGCACAAGTTCTGGAGGACAGCAGTTCTATGAGTGCTCACTGAGATACTTGCTGGAGACCTCCGAAAACACAAGTGCCTTCTCCATGGTGCAATTCAGACTTCAGTGATCTCCAGTGGTCAAAAGACATTTACCCTTAATATCAGATAGCATTTATATTTTAGTGAAGAAACAAGTTCATGGATGGGGAATCTATGTTTCACTCAAATTTGTATGTTTGGAGGGAAAAGCCCTTTTTTGTAAGATATTTAAATTTATATAAGAAAATGTTAGAAAAAATATGGGAAGTGTATATACAACTTGCTTTATTGCATGGGGTAGGGGAAGTCCAAGGTCTCATACTCTTAAACTAAGAGTAGGGTCCTTATTCTTCAATATCAACTGTGCTGTACCTTGTAAAGTATTTCATCTGCTGCTTTTTTGTGGAGTGAAACCTCAAACAAGTCCGGAGAGGGAGGGAAGGGCAGGGCAGGGTAGGCAGGTGGGAAATCTGCCTGAAGAGTCTATTAAACACACCCTTTTGCCAACCACAACTGGCTACTGACATATTCATTTTGTTACAGAAGCTTTTACAACAGATCATGCCAAATATGTCCCTCATCTTTGTCTCCTTAAGGAAAAATAATCTGGAATATAGAACTTTTTCTTTTAAAAACCTAGTTTCATCTTTTGAAGTACCCAATTCAATAGGTTTGTTTTTTCTTTTGTTTTTTAAAAATCACTGAGTGCAGCCACTTTGCAGGATTTGTGATTTTCTTTTGCTGCCAGAACCAAGGTGGTTTTATGGAAGTGATTACTGTATCTTTACAGTGTTTACACAAAAAAATATATTTGGGGAAAGTCTAATGACTCAAGGCACATAAGATAATAAAAATAAACTTGAAAAAGTTTACACAAAAGTGAATAAAATCTCTAATAATTGTTCCTCCTTTAATTAGCCTTCATTCTAAAAGTATGGATACCAATCTCCTGAATTAGGATGATTTCCTGTAATTTTGAGTTGGAGTTTCACTCTGTCGCCCAGGGGAGTGCAGTGGCACGCTCACAACCACCGCAGCCTCGACCTGCTGGGTTCAGGCGATCCTTCCGCTTCAGCCTTCCAAGTAGCTAGAACTACAGGCATGAGCCACCATGCCCAGCTAATTTTTTGATTTACATAGAGACAAGGTCTCGTCATGTTGCCCATGCTGGTCTCGAACCCCTGGGCTCAGGCAATCCTCTCATCCTCTCGCCTCAGCCTCCCAAAGTGGTAGGAGGTAGGATTAAAGGTGTAAGCCCCTGCGCCTGGCTTTTAAATGTTCCAATGGTAACAACAGTTGTGTGGTTGGGGGTTGACAGGAGGGTGTTCTAAATCCAGGTTTAGCTTGGAACCCCCTGCTGGAACCAACACACTGTGTGGCCCAGCTCTTGAGGCAGAGAGAACCCTTCTTCCTCCCCACTCAAGATCACTCAGCCTGTGCCCTCCTGGGAACATGGCAGCTCACTTCTAGGGTGCCCTGGTCTATCTCTGGAGTTCTAATTGGTCAAACTGGTCTCGCCTGTTTTTGTGGCATGGCAAGTGTCTCTTCCATTCTGTTGCCCCGGTCTTTTCCTCATGAAGTGGCTCCATTTCTTCATGAGATGAGCGTATTCTGTTCTTTTCCACTGAACTGTCTTCATTTTCATTTAAGGTGAAATCTGGATTTTACTTTAAAAACCATAGGCATTCTTCCATTCTGAACTGAATGCTCCATTTCTATTAATGCAGGCTAACATGAAAGTAGCTAATTTTGGCACTTGTAGATTAAGTGTATTTTTCTATCGTCCTTCAAACAAGAATACCTAGAAACTTCTTTATCTTATGCTAGTAATATTCACAGCCATGAACAAGTGGGCTAACTTAAAAATTCATACTTGTTATAGATGGGATAAGGACTATTTTCTTCCTGCAAGTTTTTTCCTTAAAAGTAATTAGCTTTAATTTTTGAAAATACTAATAGATTATTAAATTCAATCTTTCTCCATAATCAATGTCAGCAGAACCTCTGGCATGTTCAGGACCTCTTTTAAAAGGCATCTGAACTGACACAACATACACATAATGAAATTAAATAAGAAATCACATTAGGACACATCTGACGATCTATTTATAATCACCTACCAGTCATGAGGGAATGCTGCTTGTAAGACTGCAAATGCGAGTCTTAAATCTTAAGTACTAGCAACATCGGAATACACAGAAAGAACAACACATCTCAGAGTCCATAAACGACCATATTTAACATCTTTCAAAGACTTTGTATAAATCAGGCAGGTTAGCAAGCTGCAGGATATTTCCATCTTCTGTGAAATGTTTAGGAGGTAGAAGGTGTGAGCGGAAGGCTTTGTAGACAATGTGTTCCACAGTCCACTTCCAGGAGTTTGGAGTGGAGCCAGGAACTTCATTCTGGAAAACATATTAGATGTCAGAAGCCTCCCTATTTGCAGCCCAATATATCCTGACTTCCTGGCTGATGAAATGTTTCCTGGGCCTGGAACATCTTGTTGGCACATAGGTTGTATTATCTAGTGCTTGTAAAGTAGATTCTGTGGGCCAGCCTCTCAGGGATCCCACAGGCCTAAACACAAGAGGTCTTTTAAGGCTAAAAGAAGCCACTGCTCTTGTAGGACTGTCTCCTAGGAAGCATTTGTTTCCAGTCAGGGAGAAAATGGTTTTATTGTAGCAAGATCTATGATAATGTCAGATCCTGACTAATGTATGGATGGCAACAGTAGAAAGTAATTAAGTCACTTGGGAGTCTCAAAGCAACCCTGTTTACCAATCCATAGGGAAGGGATGAAAATATAATGAGGGTTATTTTGCCTCACGGTTGTTCTCCGACTTCTAAGCCGTATTTGTTTTCTGTCCTTCCTTACCTTGAGGTAAGTTTTTCCAATCAAGTGAGCTACTCTGCACAATTTGGTAACTGTGCTGCCCTGCCTTCACAGGAGTGAGAAACTCCCGAGGGGCTTTGGCCAACAGGAACTCAGACTGAATCTTGGCTCTAACATCTACAGACCTGGAATCTTCAAACATGCCCACTGTCCTTCAGCCTCCTCATCTGTGAAACTGCAGCATACTGCTTCACCTCTGAGGACAACTGAAAGCAGTCATTGGGATCGCTGTGTATTACAGTGGACTTTCCTTTGCTTCTTAGACTATTTCAGCTCTCCCTTCCCTTGAAATATATATTGATTTGAAAAACACTGTCATCTGGGAAAAGTGACAATGAAATAATAGCAATCTAAGCCCTTTTTGTGTCAAAGTTGACCTTTAAGAGGAGTTACAGAGCACTGTTTTCCTGGCAAGGGAGTGGTCATATGTAGAGTAAGGCGAAAGGTGAGAGAGACTGGGGAGACTGACCCAAATATCTCAGGACTTGGCTACATACTTCAGGGTAACAGTGGGAGATAGGGACCCTCCAGCCTGGGATATCTAACTCACCCTCCCATTTCTCACTGTGATAGCTTGTGATTTATATGTGACAATTTCTGCAGAAGGAATAAAAGCTAATCATTGTGTTTGAACCTTCTTATGTACAACAAAACCCCAGTATTTTAGAGATGGGCACGTTTCATCTCCTAAAGGTTGTGTGAGGGTGTGTCCCAGTCCTGGGGTGCCAATGTGCATCACCACAGTACCTGCTGGCCTACCTGCTGGCCTGAGAGGGTCGATTCCTCAGAGATGTACTGCTTCCGAATGGAGTAAAACATAGCACATTCTTTACTGAGGCTTTCAAAACACTCCTTTTCTTCATCCCAGTTCACCTGGGCCAAAGAATTCAGTGCCTCAAGTTATGCTTTATACACATCTTCATTTCTAAATGGAGATTGCAGACTACTTAAAGCTAAAAAATCTAAATGTGATTTTAGGCTTTAAAGCTAAAATGGACTGCTAAATACCGCTAAGGACGCATATTGGTGGCGATGAGAGGAGGTCTTCAGCTGTTTTACTCTCGTCATCTTCTAATTTCAGATGAAAGGGCGGTCACACGCGCCCTTCCCCCGGCACCCACCTGCACAGTACTGGCTTGCTCACTTACTTCAGTGGCCAGTCGAAGAATGAAGACAGGCAGTCCCTCCAAAGGGGGCACATAGTTGTCGATGAGAAGGGGTAGTCCAGTCAGCTTCCCTTCCTGCTTGTGGGAAAAAAGGCCGGGGCAGGAGGTCACGAAATACCGTTTTCATAAAGCTCAAGCAAACTTAATTTCTCCGCTGCTTCCCCAGGCCTTGTCCTCATGTCTGGCCCTAGGGGCAACTAGGTACTTGACTAGGCTGGGCCTTGGAGGCAGAGAAGCTTAAGCACTTGAAAAAAGCTTTTTGCCCTGACAGGTAGCAGGACAGCCTTTTCTTTGGATCTGCTCACCAACCGAGTAACATATCAAGATGGAAAGCCCCAAAGATCCAAGAAGAGGAGGAAATGGGAACAAGTAGCATAATCTCACTGTGGCCTGCAGGGATGTAGCTCTCCCTCATGTCTGGGTCCTTCACCCTGGGGGCAGGAGTGGGCATGAGGGGATAACAGTAAAGCTGTGTCATCTAGAAATGCAGATGGGGAATGGCGTGGATGTCATATGTGTCACATGCTGCTTTTGAGGGGAGGCCCAGTCCTGATCTTGGAACTTTGCTTTTATCTGAAGAGTACAAAGAGGTATAAAAATGGCTGTCACACCTCATCAATTTCCAAAGAGAAATAGTCTGCAAGCATCTCAGCCTTCTTCTTCAGAAACTCAACAATGTATTCAGCAAGTCCTTCTTTGGGACCATCTTCCTCTGTCCAACCACTCTCAGGACTATCTAAGGCAAGCATGGCAAGGTCGAAAAGTGGTGCTGGCTCCTAGGAAGAAGCAGAAGAACATTCAGGAGCAAGCATTAATGGGGCATCCAAATGAGGCCTGAATTCCTACACAACCCCTATCAGAATAGCCACAAAGCCATGGTCAGAACAGCAGGTGAGAAGCCACAAATGTCCATTACCCATTTCCCCCAAAGGCAACGCCTGAACAATCCACAACAAAACCCTTCTTCCTCAACAGCCATTTCATGCGACAGACAAAAAATCTGCTGAACAGATGGGAAGGGTGAGGCCATGGGAAGTCCTCTCCTGCTGTGCAGCCTTAAGGACTCAACTCTCATATTTCTAAAAATCAGCAGGCAGATCATTTCTTTCTAATGCCTCACCCATAACTAAAGCGAGGGGATGGAGAATCAGTTAAATCAAATGACATTGCAGGTAGATCATCTGATGAGGGAGAAGTGTGAAAGCTATGGTTAAAAGTAAGATGCTCAAGTTATCTTTTATTTCTCCCCCTCTGATGATGTTGTTATTCATACTTTTACATGTTATAAACCCACAGTACATTGTTATTTTTTCACACTAGGAGAGTCATTCAAAAGGGCATAACATATCCTAAATGTTTATGCACCCAACAGCAGAGCTTTAAAATATATGAAGGAAGAAACTAAGAGAACTGCACAGAGAAACAATCGCAATTATAGCTGAAGATTTCAATACCCCTTTCTCAATAATTGACAGAACAAGTAGATAGGAAATCAGTAAGGACATAGAAGATTTGAGCATCACTATTAACTTGATATACTTGACATTTATAGAACATTTTACTTAAGATGAGAATACAAATTCTTTTCAACTATACATGGAACATTTACCAACATAGAGAATATTCTGGGCCAAAAAACAAATCTCAATAAGTGGAAAAAAGAAGAAGGTCAAGTGTGTTCTTTGTCCAAAATTGAATTAAATTAGAAATCAGTAACAGATCTTTGGAAAATTCTCAAGAGATTGAAAACTAAATAACTTGGTTCTAAACAACTATGTTAAAGCAGAAATCAAAAGGGAAATTGGAAAGTATTTCAAACTGAATAAAAATGAAAACATCAAAATCTGTGGGAGGCTGCTAAAGCAGTACTTGGGAAATACATAGCACTTAACACAAATAGTAGAAAAGAAGAAAGGTCTCTAATCATTGACCTCAGCTTCTGCATTGAGAAATGGGAAACAATACAAACCAAAATAAGTTAAAGAAAGGACACAAAGATCAGAACAGATATCAATGAAACAGAAACAAAAACAAGAAAAATCTATGAAACTAAGTCACTTCTTTAAGAAGATCAATAAAATTGATAAACCTATAGCAGACTGATAAAAAGAGATGCCCTAAATTACCAATATTAGGAATGAGAGAGGTTACATCACCACAAATCTGTACTATTAAAAGAATATGAAATATTATAAACTGTATGCCAATACATTTTAAAACTTAGATTAAATGGACTCATTTCTTCAAATAAAAAAAGATCACCCAAGAAGAAACAGAATCTGAGTAGCTCTATCTCTATTAAAGAAACTGAATTTGTAGTTAAAAACCTTCCCATGAAGAAATCTCCAGGCCAAAATGACTTCACCGGTAAATTCTACCAAATATTAAGGATTAATTCTAACACCAATTCTATACAAACTCTGTTTCAGAAAATGCAAAAGGAGGGGATACTTACCAACTCATTCTATGAGGCCAGCATTATTTTACCTTGACACCAAAACCACACAAAGACACTAAAAGAAAACTACAAGCTAGAGTAACATTCATGAACATATGTGTAAAAATTACAATAAAAATTTTAGCAAGTCACATCCCATAATATATAAAAGACTATATATCATGACCAACAGAGTTCATCCCAGGAAGGCAAGATTGGTTTAACATGAAAATCAATGTAATTCACCATATTAGCAAACTACAAAAAAAATACACCATATAACTCTCTCGGGAGATGCAAAAGAAGCATTTGAAAAAAATTCAACAACCATTCCTAACTAAAATCTCTAAGCAAACAAGGAATAGAAAAGAATCTACAAAAAACAGCATATTTAATAATGAAAGCCTGAATCCCTTTCTCCCTAAGACCAGGAATAGAGAATTTCCATTCTTAACTACTTCTAGTCAACATTGTACTGGAGGTTCTAGTCAGTGCAATCAGTCAAGAGAAAGAAATAAAAGGCATCTAGATCGGAAGGAAGAAGTAAAACTTTCTTTATTCCAAGGTGACATGATCATCTATGCAGAAAATGTGGTAGAATCTACAAAAAAAAACTAGAACTAATAAGTGAGTTTAGCAAGGTTGCAAGATACATCAATGTACAAACATTACATGTATTTCTCTATACTAGCAATACACAGTTGGAAGTAGAAATTTTTTAAACAATGACATAAGAGCATTTTTAAAATGTGAATACCAAGGAATTAATCTAATACAAGATTTTTCTCTCCAAATTGATCTATAGATTCAACACAGTCCCAACCAAAATCCCAGTAAGGTTTTTGCAGAATATGTCAAATGAAAAAAAGAAGATATGAAACCACATAGTATGATTTTAAATCTAAATCAAAATTAGACACTGAAAAAGTCTTGGAAGAAATGAAGTAAAATTGAAGAAATGAGGTAAAATTGTTAGTCCAGGTTGTATTTGGGCCATGGCTTTCGAGAATGTTTACTTCTATTTTTCTTTCCAAGTTTTCTTAAGTAGATGTATTAACTTCTATAATAATAAACATTTGTCTAAGTTGGCTACAAAATGACTATTTGGGTGAAAAATATAAAACTTTATTGCAATTAAGGATACCTCCACATGCAGATCATATAATACAGAAACTGTCCTAAGCATATTTAGAAAAACTTAATACACTACAAGGAAGATACTTGTGCAGAGCTACTATTTTCAGAGATAATCAGTGATTGAAGCTTCAGAAGTGAGAAAATAAACTTACCGATAACTTTAGAACACCAAAATTGGCAAAATCATAAATGAGTATCTGGTAGAACAGTTCTTCACTGAAAATAAAAATGAAGTGACTTTAAAGAAAAGCTGAATCCATGCATGAGAGCCAAGCAGCAGGGACACAATGGGAGAAGTAATCCCTGAAATATGGACAGGACAGAGATGATCTAACACAATCTCTTACTAACACAAGCTCTTACTCCTCCACAGACTGGAATTCCAACCATGGCTCTGAGTGGCCAGCCTCCACTGTTACTAGGTCCAAGCACTGAGACTAAGTCTAGCTTGCTATCACCCATGCTCTGGCCCTAACTGTCTGGTACTGTAAAAAGATTTCTGGCCGGGCTTGGTGGCTCAGCCTGTAATCCAGCGCTTTCAGAGGCTGAGGTGAGTGAACTGCCTGAGCCCATGGGTTCGAGACCTGCCTGGGCAACTTGGTGAGACCTCATCTCTACAATAAATCAAAAAAATTAGCCGGGCATGGTAGTGCGCGCCTGTAGTTCCAGCTCCTTGGAAGGCTGAGGCAGAAGGATCGCTGGAGTCCAGCAGGTCGAGGCTGCAGTGGCCGGGAGCGTGCCACTGCACTCCAGTCTGGGTGACAGTGAGACTCCAACTCAAAAAAAAACAAAAAAACAAAAACAAACAAAAAAAAAGATTTCTGATACCCTGATGTGAAATTTAGAGGTTTTTGGTTGTTTACCTTTCCCCCACTTACAAAGAATCCTATAAATCACTTTTTTACAACTCAACATTAAAAAGTATATGAAATGTTTAGGGAAGTCAGGGAGTCTTCCTAGATAACCAAAAGTGGACATCAGGCAGGTTACACTACACTGATACATAGTTTAGGATGATGCATTCACTGGCTGGTAACAATCTGAGAGCAGTTGTGAAATATATAATATATTGAATTATTTACAAAAGCACATAATTGGAAGAAATGTTACATTAATAGTTTTTTGTTGTTGTTGAGTCAGAGTCTCATTCTGTTACCCAGGCTGGAGTGCAGTGGCATAATCATGGCTCACTGCAGCCTGGACCCCCCTGGGCTCAGGCGATCCTTCTGCCTTAGCCTTCCGAGTGGCTGGGATTATAGGCACATGCCACCATGCCCAGCTAATTATTTTTTTCTTTTGGGGAAAGAAGGTGAGGGCTCATTATATTGCCCAGGCTCGGCTTAATTCCTGGGCTCAAGCAATCTTCCCACCTCAGCCACCCAAAGTGCTGGAATTACTGGCTTGAGCCACCACACCCAGCCATGTATTCATAGTTCTTAAACTGAACCATACAGGTCTTGCTTAAAGACTTCATAATCAATCAAAGTAGACAAAGCATCTGAGCACCCAGTAAGTAGCTAACTTGTCCCATGTTAGTAAAGTGCCAAAAAAGGAGTTGAATCTAGATATCAAACTCTGAACTCGGTTCTCTCCCTATTTTTTTTTTAACCCTCTCACTGACTGGGAAATCATTCACATTTATCAACAGCTGCAATTCTGCAACTGGTGGGGATTTGTATCTGTGAGATGAAAACCTGAACACAACTGTGACTGGGAGTTGTGGGAGTCATGCCGAAAAAGACAAGGGGAGCAGAATTCTCAACAAATAAGTGATGGTTCACTGTATAAGTCCAAGGATTCCCAAAGCAGACATGAAATTTGAACAGAGCTGCACCAAAAGGGTGTCTAAGCCTAGGATGAATGGGTTCTGAATCCATACAAGGAGGTATGTGTGCCAACAGGAAGCTTCTGGACTGGGGCAATTCTAGGTAATAGTAAATAGATTTCTATTTCATGTCCCATCCAAGAAATGGATGGTGGCTCCCCCACTCTCAGGGTCAAAAAGCACTCTGAAACCACAGCAGGGCTTAGAGAGAAAAGTCTCTCACAGCAGAGTGATTGATACCTAGTAGATGCAAGGTGGCAGCATCCTCCCATGTATATTACCTCTTCACTAACAAGTATCAGTACAGGCTCAAGGCTCAACGGGAGCTCATCCACCAAGATCCCCAGAAGCAATTAAAAGAAATGTGGCCAGCCATGTACTAGGCATATGGCACTGCCAGGGTCACCCTTTCTGTGTCAACCAACCCACTGGCTTGTTTGCTAGCTACAGTTAAGATTTTGCTACATTCCCAAAGCTAGGAGGGAAAATGACAAAAGGTCTTTCTCTTGCATCCCCCACAGTACCTAACACACATAGCAGATACTGGAATTCTCCAAGAACACCAAGCTCTCAACATCTGGGTCACAGTCAACATTTATTGAGAATTGAGCACCTATCAAAGACTAGGTATCTCAGGTTATTTCTTACAAACACACACACACACACACACACACACACCCCTGGAAATAGTAATATCAGAAATCTGAGACACAGTTTAGGAAAGTAACTTGTCTATGTTTTTATAAAAGGGAAATGGTTGAACGTGGATTTGAGACTACATCTGTCTGACTGCAAAGCCTGTGCCTTTCTTAAGACCTCATGCTGCTCTCCCTCACTTTTTGAGACTGTGCTCCCAGGACCATTCTTCCAGTCACTCTGCTTTTTCACGCACTCACTGACTTACCTAAGTTTGGTGGTGTTGAGAAGGTATAACTTGGTCTGATGCTGTGCCAAGGCCCACTGAGGATTCACACAGCCCACAAAGGAGTGGTTACGCAACATCTCCTGAAGAACTGGAAAACAAAAAACAAAAATGAAAGCTAAGGAAGTAATGGAATTCTACCTCTTCACAGCCCAAAGCACCAAGTACAGAATTAGAGACACCAAACAGGCAAAGATGCTTAAACTGAGCTTCCTGCAGAAAACAAACACAAATGAGGAATAAAATATAACTAATCTCTTAAAATGAAATAAGGAACTACTAAAGGATTAAGGACTGCTTAAGGATTGAAATCTACGGTGAAGCAGGAACTCAGAGAAGTAATGAGAACTCTGACGCCAGCTTTATCTGAAAATATTAGAGGAACCTCAGGAATCATGAACTTAGTTTTCACAGGTCTGAAGAAGGTGAAAGGAGGGCAAAAGCCCAGAATGGTTTAATATGGGGAGTATAATAGGAGACCACGTCCCCAACACATGAAGCTGAGACCCCAAGGGCTCACCTTTGGTGTAAAGGAAAACAATACAGCAATATCCAGGACTACTCTCCTATCCCTGCACCCCTCAAAGGGCAGTAAGCAAAACTGTCACCTCAAGCGCTGGCATTGAAAGTAAAGAGAAATGACTCCTAAGAATTTGTAACCACAGACTGGTCTTCGCGTGCTTTTGCAGCCAGAATTCATCCTAAGCAGGTTCCTGAAAAGTTAAGTAGAGATTTCAGTTTAAACTGACACCAGGGTTGACAAGTCCTCCAGGGCCCTGGTAGAATCAAATGCAAATTCTTTCTGCAGAAATTCATCTTCAATCCAGGCTTCAAGTAATTCTCCATAGATAAAGTGCCAGGAACTAGCAGTCACAAAATTACAAAGCACACAAAGAAGGCACCAAGAATCTAGAAGAAAACATAGAATGGGATCTGGTAAAGGTTTTAGGGATTGGAAATACCAGCAAAGAACACAAAATACATTCAGTATACTCAAGAGCTATTAAAACTATGAGTAAGTAGAAGGGCATTATCAAAAATGATCAAGGAAATTTCCAAAAAATAAAATTTCTAAAAATGAAAAATTTAATAATTGAAATGAAAAATCAATATAGACTTAACAGATTTGACAAAATGAGGTAAATAACTAGAAGGTAGATATAAAGAAATTATCCAGAATGCAGCACAGAGAGAGAAGGAAAAGGGAAATATTAAAAAATGGCTTATGTAACATAGAGGATAATAAATATATAACTCAAGTTCCAGAAGGAATGGAGGAGAGGCAAGGAGATAATAATAATTGAAGACTCTGAAGACAAAATATCTGAGAATATCCCAGAAATGATGAAAGATGTCAAGCTTCAGCTCTAGGAAGGCCAACAAAATCAACACTTGACAACACAGTATTTCTACATGATATTTTTAAAAAGAGATCTTAAAAGCACTCAGAGAAAAAAACAGATTACCAACTAAGTAATAAATATCAGACAGGTAGTTGAATTTTCAATAGCAACGGTAGAAATAAGAAAATGACAGAATATTACCTGCAATGTACTAAGAAAATTATAATTGCCCATCTGGAATTTTAAACCCAACAATAATACTTTCAAAATAAGAGTGAATCAGACACAGCAAAACTGTTTGCCATTGCTACTGTTTCAATGTTTGTTTCCCCACAAAACTTATGGTTAAAATTCTAACCCCTAAGGTGATATTTGGGGCATTTGGGAGGTGATTAGATCCCCCCTCATGACTGGGAACAGCGCCCATATGAAAAAAGCCCCAGAGAGTTAGCTAGTTACTTCCACCATGTAAGGATATAGCTAGAAGGCACCATCTATGAGGAAGCAGGCCTTCACTAGACACTGAATCTGCCAGTGCCTTGATCTTGGACTTCCCAGACTCCAGAACTGTGAGAAATAAATTGCTATTATTTATAAGTCACCCAGTCTATGATAATTTATTATAGAAGCCTTAAAGGACTAAGACAGTCACCAAAGGCCACACTGAAGGATATTCTTCAGGCAGACCATAGTCTAAGAGAAAGAATTATGATAAAATATTTGGGGCTGGGTGCAGTGGCTTACACCTATAATTCCAGCACTTTAGGAAGCTGAGGCAGGAGGACTGCTTGAGCTCAGGAGTTCAAGACCAGCCTAAGCAACACAGCAAGACCTCATCACTACAAAAAACTTTAACAAAATTAGCCAGGTGTGGTGGTTCACACCTGCAATCCCAGCTTACCTGGGAGGATGAAGGAGAAGAACAGCCTGAGCCCAGGAAGTCAAGGCTGTGGTGAGCTGTGATCATGCCCTGTACTCCAGCCTGTGCAAAAGAGTGAGATACCAACTCAAAAAAATGAAAAATAATAATAATAGGTAAATCCAAACGGGCAATAACAAGTGTTATGGAGCAAGTAGATACAGCACACCTCTGAGATACTGCAGGTTCATTTCCAGATCACTGCAATAAAGTGAACACCACAATAAAGCAAATCATATGAATTTTTTGGTTTCCCAGTGCATTTAAAAAGTTATGTTTATACTACACTATAGTTGATTCAGTATGCAACAGCATTATATCTTTAAAAAAAGTACAAACTTTAGCCGGGCTCGGTGGCTCAGCCTGTAATCCCGCGCCTTTGGGAGGCTGAGGTGAGTGTATTGCCTGAGCCCGTGGGTTCGAGACCCACCTGGGCAGCGAGACCTCATCTCTACAATAAATAAAAAAAAATCAGCTGGGCGTGTTAGTGCGCGCCTGTAATTCCGGCTACTTGGAAGGGTGAGGCGGAAGGATCGCCAGAGCCCAGCAGGTCGAGGCTGCGGTGGCCGGGAGCGGCCACTGCACTCCAGTCTAGGCGACAGAATGAGACTCCAACTCAAAAAAAAAAAAAAAAAAGTACAAACTTTAATTTAAAAATACTTTATTGCTAAAAAATGTTAACAGTCATCTGAGCCTTAAGCAACTTGCAATCTTTTTTGCTGGTGGAGGATCTTCACCCAGTGTTGATGGCTCCTGACTAATCAGTGATGGTCCCTGAAGGCTGGGATGGCTATAACAATTCCTGAAAATATGACAACAATGAAGTGTGCTGCATCAATTGACTTTCACAAAAGATTTCTCTGTAGTCTTGTGGTGGTTTGATAGTATTTTACTCACAAAACTTCTTTCAAAACTGTAGTCAATCCCCTCAAACCTTGCTGCTAAGTTTATGGAATATTCTAAATCCTTTGTTGTCCTTTCAACAATGTCAACAGCATCTTCACCAGGAGTAGATTCCATCTCAAGATATTAATTTCTTTGCTCCTCCATGAAAAACTCCTTATATGTTCAAGTTTTATCATGTGATTGTAGCAATCCTGTCACATCTTCCTTCAAGTTCTACTTCTAATTCTCTTGCTATTTCTACCACATCTGCAGTTGCTTTCTCCACTGAAGTCTCAAAGTCATTGATGAGAGTTGTTACCAACTTCTTCCAAATTCCTGTTAATGATGCTATTGTGACCTCCTCCCATGAATCAGGAATATTATTCATGGCATCTAGAACGGTGAATCCTTTCCAGAAGGGTTTCCATTTTCTTGCCCAGATCCATCAGAGAAATCACTATCTAATGCATATTTCTAAAGTCTTATGAAATGTATTCTTAAATAATAAGACTTGAGGCTGGCAGTGATGGCTCATGCCTATAATCCCAGTACTTTGGGAGGCTAAGGCAAGCAGATTGCCTGAGCCCAGGAGTTCAAGATTAGCCTGGGCAATATAGCGAAACCTCATCTCTACAAAAAAATTAGCCAGGTGTGGTGGCATGTGCCTACGGTCCCAGCTACTCAAGAGGCTGAGGCAGAAGGATCATCTGAGCCCAGGAAGTCAAGGCTGCAATGAGCCATGATCGTGCCACTGCACTCCAGCCTGGGTGATGAAGACCCTGACTCAAAAAAAAAAAAAAAAAGACTTGAAAGTCTAAATTACTCCTTGATCAATGGGCTGCAGAATGAATGTTGCATTAGCAAACATGAAAACATTAATCTCCACTAGAACTCTTGGGTAGCCAGGTACACTGCCAGTGAGCAGTAATATTTTGAAAGGAATCTCTTTTTCTGAGCAGTATATCTCAACAGTAGGCATAAAATATATTCGGTAAACCATGCTGTAAACAGGTGTGCTGTCATGCAGGCTTTGCCATTCCACTTATAGAGAACACACAGAGTATATTTAGCATAATTCTTAAGGGCCTAGGATTTGCAGAACAGCAAATAAGCACTGGCTTCAACTTAAAGTCACCAGCTGCATTCTTCCCTAACAGGTGAGTCAACCTGTCCTTTGAATCTTTGAAGCCAGACAGTGATATCCCCTTTCTACCTATGAAAGTCCTAGATGGCACCTTCTTCCCCAAAAAGGCTGTTTTGTCTACGTTGAAAATCTGTTATTGATAGTAGCCACCTTCATCAATGACCTTAGCTAGATCTTCTGGATAACTTGCTGCAGCTTCTCCATCAGCACTTGCTGCTTCACCTTGCACTTTTGTAATATGGAGACAACTTCTTTCCTGAAACCTCATAAACTAATCTCTGCTAGCTGCAAACTTCTCTTCAGCAGCTTCCTCACCCTTTTCAGCCTTCACAGAATTGAAGTTAGGGACTTGCATTGGATTAGACTGTGCCATAATGAAATATTGTGGCTGGCATGATTTTCTATCCGGACCACTAAAACTTTCTGCAATAAGCAATAAGGCTATTTCACTTTCTTATCATTCATGTGTTCACTAGAGTAGCATTTTTAATTTCCTTCAGAAACCTGTCTTTGCATTTGCAAGTTGGCTAACTGGCACAAGAAGCCTAGCTTTCTGACTGTCTTGGCTTTCACAAGCCTTTCTCACTCAGTTTAATGAAGTCAAGCTTTTGATTTAAAGTGGAAGGTGTGGGACTCTTCATGTGAAAACTTATTTAGAGGCCACTGTAGGGTTAAATGGCCTAATTTCAATATTGTTGTGTCTCAGAGAATAATATTGTTGATTCTCCCGAACAAAGGGAGAAAGGGGAACAGCTGGTCTGTGAAGTCAGACATACATGCACATTTTATTAAGCTTGCTATCCCATATGGACAGGGCTTGTGCCATGGTTTGACAATTACAGTAGTAATGTCAAAGACCACTGATCACAGATTGCCACAATAAATATAATAATAATTTTAAAATTGGATATATTGCAAGAATTATCAAAATGTGACAGAGAAATATCAAGCAAGCACATGCCACTGGGAAAACGGCACCAACAGACTTGCTCCACAACCTTCCATCTGTAAGATGCAGTGTGTCTATGATAATCAATCCAGGTGGGCTAGAGGCTTAAGTATGAGCCTTTTAGGAAACAATGTAAGAGTATATCTTTAATTATCACAAAGTTAGGAAGGATTTCTTAGACTAAAAACATCAATATGTAAAGAGCAATGGATACGAATCTGCCTACATTAAATCTAAGAACTTCTGTTTCTAAAACAAATATTCTTTTAAAAAAGTTACTAGATGATCCCTAAACTGGAAGATATTTTCATGGAACTGATTATTATCAGAAAAGATTGAAAACTCAAGAGAAAAATGGGCAGAAAACTTGAATAGGCACTTAACAAAAGAGGAAATACATGTACCCAGCTTTATTATAACCAAGAAAATGCCAATAGAATCTATCATCAGATACTGCTTCACAATCACAAAATGGTAAAATGTCCGAGAATATAAAATAGTGGACAGTTGTAAAGTAAATGCAAATTCTGTACATTGTTGGTGAGAGTACAAATATGATCTCTCTGGAAACAGTCTGTCATTTTATGATCCAGCAGTAGTAACTCTCCTAAGTACATACCCTAAAGCAGAGATTCCCAACGGGTGTGCCTGGCCACTGATCAACACAGCTGGGAAGCGGGATGGAATGTGAGAATGCAGGGACTAAGGCTTTATGAGTCTTGCAATTGTCCTTCAATAAAAGAATGAATGAACGAATATTCATGAAGTGGAATCTATTACACAGAAAAAGTAAACCACAGCTATGTGTAATAAGATACATATACCAAGATGAATGAATCTTAGGAATGTGTGTGTAGCTATAGATAAACTGCAGAAAAATTAAACTTACAGTGTAATTCCACTAATATAAAATTTAAAGCTTGCAAAACTAAGCAAAGTCTTAGGAATACAAATAAAAGTGGCAAAATTATAATAAAAAGAAAGGCCAGGTCTAATCCCAGTACTTTGGGAGGTTGAGGTAAGATGACTGCCTAAGCGCAGGGGTTCAAGACCAGCCTGGGCAACTTCATGAGACCTCATCTCTACAATAAATCAAAAAATTAGCTGGGTGTAGTGATGTACACCTGTAGTTCCAGCTAATTGGAAGGCTGAGGCAGAAGGATTTCCTGAGGCCAGCAGGTCAGGGCTACAGTGGCCATGAGTGTGCCACTGCACTCCAGCATGGGTAACAAAGTGAGACTCTGACTCAAAAAAAAAAAAAAAAAAGAAAGGAGGCTGGGTGTGGTGGCTCATGCCTGTAATCCCAGTAGTGCTTTGGGAGGCCAAGACAGAAGGATTGCTTAAGGCCAGGAGTCTGAGACTAGCCTGGGCAACATAGGGAGACCTGTCTCTACAAAAAAAAATTTTTAATTAGCTAGGTGTGGTGGCACATGTCTGTAGTCCCAGCTACTTGTAAGGCTAAGTTAGGAGGATCACTTCAGCCCAGGAATTCAAGGGTCACACGACTGCACTCCAACCTGGGCAACAGAACAAGACCTTGTCTCAAAAAAAAAAAAAAGGAATAATAATCACAAAATTTAGAGTAGAAGTCACTTCTAAAGGAGAAGAGATGGAGACAAGGATAGGGAAGAAGAGCATCAAAGCTTCAAAGGTGATGGTAATGTTCTGTTTCTTAAGTAGATTTTTTTTCTTTTTATTTGTTTTTTTCTATAAATGCTACACATATTTTATAAATGATTTTTTTATTGACCAGTATATGTGTGTGTTTGTGTGTGTGTGTGTGTGTGTGTGTGTGTGTGTGTGTGTGTGTGTGTGTGTGTAAGAGAGGAGATAGCTAGAGAAAGGCTAGGCAGACAAACAGGGTGGGTCCCCTGGTAACAATGTAGTGAACTTATGGCAGGCCTCAGGCTGATACACTCATGTTGGTTAAAAAAAGCTCCCTGCCAGCCTCTCAAGCTAGAGTTTAAGTACTCACTGCTTGGATAGAAAAACAACCAATCCTGTCACCATTTGGCCCCTACCTCTTGCTCATTGGTCTTTAGTACTGACCAATCAGCACAGCTAATGCTAGCCAATCGCCTTGGTCTTAGGGCTATATAAGCACCAGGTATCAGCTCCAAATTGGCAACCCCCTTGGGTCCTCTCCCATTGTGGGAATTTTTCTGATCTCTCTATAAATCCCACTTTCTCACTTTCTGGCTGTCTGTATCCCTCATTCCTCCTGGGCACAAGACAAGAACCCCAACCTAAAGAGCTGCAGAAGACTGTCAGAGTCAAAGTCCTGTGCACCTGGGAGGCTGGCTTGCCAGCTGACGAACCGGCTGAACAGGAAGAGCTGCCGGAAGAAGGCAAGACTCCGATGCTGCGACACTTCTGGGGCTGCACACTTTCAGGGCTTGGCTTGCCAACCCATTACAGCCAACATTCCTGGGGCTAGGCTTGCCAGCCCATCAAACTGACCCTCTCTGGGGCTTGGCTAGCTGACCCAAGAAAACGTGCTACATACCTCATTGCTGAATAACACTATGGCCACCTTCAAAGTACTCCCCTTGGGAAGTTATGCACCGACATCAGTGCCTAGTCCACCCACCATTTTTCTGGAATGGCCATCAGAGCTGTCGTCATATTACCAATGACGTCCTGAATGTCACCAAGATGTCTTCCTTCAATAGTTCCTTATCTTCAAATAAAGAAAAAAGTCATGGGGGGAAAGACCAGGTGAATAGGGTGGGTGTCCTAATATAGTTATTTGTTTACTGGCTATAAACTCCCTCACAGACAATGCTGTGTAAGCTGGTAAACTGTCATGATGCAGGAACTCCTTCAGGACCATTTTTGCACACACCTTTCTCATGCCAAGATTCTCAGAAGACTTTCCTAACTGTCTCTCTATTGATGTTTACTTGGTCTGTTCTGCTTCTCACAGTCAACTGACAATTCTGATGAATTTTTGCAATGTTTCATCATTTCTGCATGTTACTGGCTGCCCTGACCTTTCTTCATCAGTGATGCTTTCTCTCCCCTCAGAAAAATATTTAATCCATTCCGTAAACTGCTGTTTTCTTCATGGCATTACCCCCATAAACTTGAACTAACATGTCCCTCATTTCACTTCCACTCCTGCCAAATTTAACAAGAAATTTAATGTTTGTTCATTGCTCTAATTCAAGCTCCAACATTCTCACAATGGCACACATGCAACAACAATAACGAATGCCACTCAGCAAGACACTATCACATGTTGACATGAATACAGCCGTGACACCAATATACCAAGGCTATGAAACCTTACCGAGTTGTTTGTACAGTGCTGCCAATGTAAGTTGTGTACACACACACACACACACACACACACACACACACACACACACACATATATTTTAAATGAAAGAAATAGAAACACCACCACCAAAAAGTGGTGGTGGGGGGCAAGAGGTGCTGAAGAAAATAGACTACAGGTCTGGGCATACCAATAAGCCTGTACATAGTATTTTCACTACACTTTTTCTTTAAACTTTGGCACTACAAGTGTACTCTCACACTGTTATCATTCTGCAACACTACGCCCCTCTACCCTTGAAAAAAAGAAGCTTATTTTTTTCACTTTTGGAATAAGTGTTTCCCTCTGTTCCCACTGGAAACTCAATGTCTCCACAGGATGTTCGGCGTAGGCGGAAAATGATTATTTTAAAAGCTGGAGAACATAAAATATTCTGGAATAATGAGGCACTGGAGGAAAGAGCAGTGTAATCCACTAAAAAAGGTCAGAGATTTCTCCATACAGAATGTCCACAGACTGCTCTGACACATCCAGAGCTACTGAAGTGCAGTCCTGCCAGCCCGGCTGGGAAGGGAGGCAGCGTTGGCTCACCAAGCACAGGGCTTTTCTTCACTGGGCTCCATGAAGCTTCTTGGACTTCTTCATGGCTTCTTATCAGGACTTAAAGGACCTATTTAATTCTCAACTTAAATGTCCCCTTAGTGCTACTCTGTAGGCATTTCCCTGCCATTATGTGAACAGCAAAATGGGACAAATCCTTTTGTGCTTCAAAGCCAAACCACACATCAGAGTTCATATCCAAGGCCTTGGGTCTCAGCATGTTTGTCTGAGAAGCAGCAAGTTAAACCAAACCTGAAGAAAGGGCAACCAGTCCTCTAGTTCCTAATGCCCATGTGCAAGGTAGAAGCCCCCAGTCCTTGCTGGATACCTTCCAGTGGCCCCTGCATGCCAATGCCTTTGCTGCCTGAGATAATCAAGATACTCTCCCAGCCCTCTCAGGAGATCTCACCCTGGGTTCCTCCTGAACTGGCCTATGTCTCTGTTAGAGAATTTCAGTCTACCTCATGTTGCTGTCAGTTCTTTACTATACAATCCCCATACAATACCATGTCATCCTTTAAGGTAGGGGTCATGGTTTTTTCATCTCAGTTTCTACCTCTGCGACTAGCACAGTATATTTTGTACAGACAAGATACTTAAATGCTTGCTGAACTAATTCCATGTACCAAAAGAAACTGTCACCTGATGACAAACCACATTAAGAGTATATACATCTAGATCCAGGACTGTTCACAAAGACTAAGAAAATAAACTTAAGTGTGGATATCTGGAGGCAAAAAATGTTAAGCACTTTTTCACATTCAAATAAGAGCAAGTATCTTAGCTTATGACATTCCTTATCCTCATTAATTAACAGATCAAAATTATGGGACTGGCAATAAGTTCAATTGTTACTAATCTGAGATGAGTTTTATTCCACAGAACGCTTGACTAGATGCTAGACCTTCCAGTATTAACCTCATTTGTTAACTGAAAGTGTGCCCAACAGGGATGGGTAAATCCCTAGACTCAAGAGGGTTGTCTAATTGAGTGTCCAACTTTGACATCCCTTTAGAATAGATTCTAGGGCTTCACCTCCCAAGCTGCTCCTCTCACTCATTTATCCATATTTTAGAAAATATCTACTAAGCACACACACCAGGCATTGCAGGGCACCAAGGATGAGGCAGTGAGCTCAACAGACATGATCCCTGCATAGATGACACACCGATGAAATAATCACACGAATAAGTGCAACTAAGAATGTCGTTTCAAGGAATGTCTCTCTTTCTTTTCTCCTGGTCCAGGGGAACAACTCATCAGGGGAGCAGCCAGCCTGTTGGTCTATTAAGATTAGTGGCCAGCCGGGCTCGGTGGCTCAGCCTGTAATCCCACACTTTGGGAGGCTGAGGTGAGTAGATTGCTTGAGCCCGCGGGTTCGAGACCCGCCTGGGCAACTTGGTGAGCCCTCATCTCTACAATACATAAAAAAAATTAACCAGGTGCGGTAGCGCGCGCCTGTAGTTCCAGCTACTTGGAAGGCTGAGGCAGAAGGATCACCGGAGCCCAGTAGGGACCGTGGTAGAAGTCCTACCCCTTTAAAAGTGGCTTGCTCCACAAAACCATAATAAAAAATATTGATTATGAAAAAAAAAAGTGCCTTGTAGATCATAAAGTATATACAAGATATCTTAGGCAGTACAGCACATTTAACAGAGTAGAAAAATCACGTCCAAAAAGGTGAACAAATCTCTGACTGGCTACTGAATGGTATAGGTGGTAGGAGATTCAGCAGGGATCTGGGTCCCAAAACAAGTCCTCATTCCACTTTCTGTATCGCAGGCAGCTACTCCTCCTGTCAAGTCCTACACCTGCATGTTGGAAGACACCAGGCTCCCTTTATGGAATCAAATCACAAGTGTGCTTGTCCTGCACTGGCTGTTGACCTAGTTATGCATATAAATGAGGTTAGGCTTCCTGCATGGAGGCCATTGCCAGGAGCAACCTACCACCAATAAAGCATGTACCTGGGCCTGTTTTTGATGAGATGCTGCAACTAATCTGTCCTTTCTATCTTCCATTCCACTTTCCTCATTTTAAAATATAGATAACAGCATCTGCTCTGCTTCCTTCACAAGAGTATTCTATAATTTAGTAATATGTACGGGTCAAGCATGGTAGCTCACACCTATAATCACAACACTTTGGGTGGCCGAGTTGATCAGACTGCTTGAGTCCAGGAATTCTAGACACCAGACTGGGCAATATAGCGAAACCTCATCTCTACAGAAAAAGGAAAAAAAATTAGCTAGGCGCATGCCCAGGCTACTGAGGTGCAAGGATCACCTGAGCCCAGGAGTTCAAGGTTAGTGTGAGCCGTGATTGTCGTGATCCTGCCACTGCACTTCAACCTGGGTGACAGAGTGAGACCCCGACCCCAACTCAAAAAAAAAGTATGAATATATAATTGTGCACCATTTAGATTTATCATCTTAGGCTCAGTAAGACTCCAGAGCTCACCAAACTTCATGCAAGTTGCTTTTACACAGCACTGAAACAGTTTGATACTATTCAGAAAGTGGCATGAGGAAGATAAACACTTAAAGAAAACTCAGTAAATTCCAAATCTGAGGGAGTCTGTCAATCACAACTACTGTGAGGAAGACTGCTAAATGAATCAAGAAACAGTCTACCTTTACTTAAAATTCCTTTAAAAGCTCCCAGCTTGAAAGCTAATAATGAAGGGAAAGAGCAACTACAGCAAATCTTCATGGAAATAAAATCCAGAAGTCAACTGGCAGCCACTTCTACAACTGGCAAAACCTCAGTCACAGGAAGTTTTATCCTGCCCCAGTGGAGCGATAACCTATGCATCTTTTTCCACATGTAAACAAAGGCCCAAAATGCTAAGAAAAGTGAATGAACAAAGAAAAGGCAAGTTGAGACCTTCCTGAATTAGCTCAGACAAGTAGTGACTGAGACTGAGAAAGATTTAAGAGTCCACTGAATCAGAAGCAGCTGTTTTAAGAGGCTAAGGGTTAGTGGAAAAGGTACAGAATTGTTCCTTAGATACTCATTTATTTTAAAAATTAATTCAGATTGTCACATTTTAAGATACATTTTTTAACAGTGTTGAAATTTGATTATTTTAGTCACAAAAAGGTATAATAGATGAAAAACAAAATTGTCATGGTTAAACTACACAGTCTCAAGTGCAGAACTGCCAACTGGAGCCCTGGGCAATGGTATCTATTCTTGGAGCATTACTGTAGGACTCGAAGTGGGTCAGGTGGTGAGGGCCAACTTGCTGCTATATATCTCAATTCCTGAGTCAGTTCATTCATTGGAGTTGACTAGTCCCCCTTTTAATTCCTAAAAACCATCAATTTAGAGTTGAAGTAAGGGGGACCAAGATGAAGTTCTACACTCAGGTATTCTCAAAAGCTATTTCTGACAAAGATGAGCATGATTTATTACTTTGTCTTCAGGATAAAAATATCTATCAATTCTTTACTCTGTAACAGTGTTTTATTTATATTTTATTTCTAATCAGCACAATGATCGTCAAGGGTAAAATTAATCGCATTTTATAGATGAGAAAGACTGAGGCACAGAAAGGTTAGGTCATGAGTCTAAGGTCATACGACAGAAGTATAGTCCAGGATTTGAACTCATGGCTATCACCTAAGCCTGTGAACTTTCAGCAGCAGTACATGCCATTCAGTCCACAGGGTAAGAATTGTGCTGATCATTTGCTGCTTTCAGCTAAGAATGGAAGAAACTGAAAATTGTTATTTAAACAATTTCAGTGACTGCTTTACACTGACTCCTATGGTTAATGAGAATGCCAATGAATTCTAATTAAAACAAGCAGATTCTTCTTCCCCCTTCTCTCCCAACTGAAAATTGTCTCAAAGCTGATGCTGTTAGTAAAGGCAGAGCGGTTTGCCCAGCATACTACAGCGGACACCCTGACGTGTCTGCTTTCTGCATTTCCAAAACCTTAATGTTAGTAGTTCAGGCCCTGAGAGTCCCAGGTAGACATCAGAACTTACGTACTCTCATGTCCCCGCTCATTAATTTCTTCCTGGAGACTCAAAACACTGGTGAGGTTAATGATCCTTCTCCGGGGGGTACAAGCTGCAGTCATTTCCTTTTGGGAATCACCTTCTACCATTTCTACATCAGAGTCTTCTCGGTGTCTCTTTCTGCAGTAAAGTAAAGGAAGTGAGTCAGGCTTGGTGGCTCAGCCTGTAATCCTGCGCTTTGGGAGGCTGAGGTGAGTGGATTGCCTGAGCCCATGGGTTCGAGACCCACCTGGGCAACTTGGCGAGACCTCATCTCTACAATAAATCAAAAAATTAGCCGGGCGTGGTAGCGCGTGCCTGTAGTTCCAGCTACTTGGAAGGCTGAGGCGGAAGGATCGCCAGAGCCCAGCAGGTTGAGGCTCCGGTGGCCGGGAGCATGCCACTGCACTCCAGTCTAGGTGACAGAGTAAGACTCCAACTCAAAAAAACAAAGAAAGAAAAGGAAGTGGCAGATCATCACTATCCTTTTAAAATTTTATTTTAAAACTTAGCCGAATTATGTATGCTGAATTTTGGAGAAGAAAACAACTTCTGTGTGCTGGTTCTATACAGTTATGGATGGACCCCCTGGTGGCAGGCTTTCTCTGGTACACTGTTTATTTGACAACCTTCAGATCCCAGTCATCGGCCATGCAGTTGCATGTAGCAGGACTCTGGAGTTTAGCTGTAGGGACTTGAGCAAGTGAGCTGAACTTGTCACATTTTCTTTTTTTTTTTGAGTTGGAGTCTTACTCCGTCACCCAGGCTGGAGTGCAGTGGCACGCTCGTGGTCACTCCATTATCAACCTTCCGCCTCAGCCTACCAAGTAGCTGGAACTACAGGCACGCACTATCACGTCTAGCCTATTTTTTAAATTTATTGTAGAGATTAGGTCTCACCAAGTTGCCCAGGCAGGTCTCGAACCCAGGGGCTCAGGTAATCCCCTCACCTCAGTCTCCCAAAGTGCTGGGATTATAGGTTTGAGCCACCACACCCAGCCAACTTGTCACATCTTATTCATTCATTCCTCCATGTATCCATCCATTAGATACTGTTATATATCAACTACATATAGCACTGAACAAAAACAGACATGTGCCTGCCCTCACAATGCTTACTTTCTAGGAGGAGAGTCAAACAGTAAAAGAAAAGGTCATTTTAAGTAGTGATCAATACAATGAAGAAAACAAAACAAGGTACCATAATAAAATGATGGGGAGATGAGAGAAGGAACTTTAGACTAAATGGACAAAGATCTCTGGCAAAAGGTGACATCTGAGTTGAGACCTGAGTGACAAGAAGCCAGAGCTTTCCTGGGCTGAGGGAATAGCAAAGACAAAGGTGAAAAGCTCAATCAGTTCAGATCAGCCACCAGAGCTATGTGGCCAAAGCACCACAAAAGAGCAGGAATGGCAGGGCTGGAGTGAGACTGGCGTGAGGGATTTAGGTTTTATCTTAAGTGCAATGGGAAGCACTGAAAAGTCTTCAGCAGAGGAGCGATACAACCTGACTTCGGGTTTAATAAAATGTCTGACTGCCGTGTGGTATCACTATACCAAGTGATAATCGAAAGTAATACTTCCCCTGCAAATATAACACTTAACAACCTGCAGGTTTAAGAACATTAAATGAGATAATGTATGTCAAGTACTGGGCTCACAGTAGACACTCAACAAATATTAGCTTCCTTTATTATCCTCTGAAAAAAATTCTTAGACGTCATCTTGCTAGGTCGACTCAGAAATAAGCAAGGTCGACTCAGAAATAAGCAAACTGGAATTAAGTAACTCACCTACGTTCCAATGGTCAATTAGTGCCATAGTTTTTGGTGGTCAGCCACCAAGTCAATGCGCAGCATAGGGTCAATGACTTCACCCTGAGCTCCAGGTTCAGCACAAGTACACATTAAAGAATATCCACCTTACAGATTTCAGTGAGATGTCTTAGAGTCCCTGCGACATGACCACTAAAAATGTTCTCAATTAAATGACAGTCAGTACTATTATTCTTCTTGTCTTCTTTTTCACTGCTAGCTCACATACTGCAGAAGTTTTATAAACTGGATTCAGAAACTATCTCATCTGAAAGAAGTGAAAGCAGCAGCCAGGCTCGGTGGCTCAGCCTGTAATCCCAGCACTTTGGGAGGCCGAGGTGAGCGGATTGCCTGAGCCCGCAGGTTCGAGACCCGCCTGGGCAACTTGGCAAGACCTCATCTCTACAATAAATCAAAAAATTAGCCAGGCGTGGTAGCGTGCACCTGTAGTTCCAGCTACTTGGAAGGCTGAGGTGGGAGGATCATCAGAGCCCAGCAGGTCAAGCCTGCAGTGGCCAGGGACGGCCACTGCACTCCGGTCTGAGTGACAGAGTGAGACTCCAACTCAAAAAAATAAAATAAAAGAAGTGAAAGCAGCTTTGGGCAGAATGAAATAGAATACTCTGGATATTTTAGGTTTCTCTTTTTAGTCATTTCTGGTGTTGAGACTATCAAAAATCTTTACTAAATATAACGGATAAACCTTCTGCTTTTTCTGGTGTGTGTGTGTGTGTGTGTGTGTGTGTGTGTGTGTACGCGCGAGCGCACGCGCACATGTGTGTGTTTTGTTCAGTTGGACTCTTACTTCACAATCTAACGTGTTTTTAACTAATTATTAAAACAGGATGTTTAAGTTATTTCAGAGGACACCACGGTGGGTGACTCTCAAACCACGATGAAAGGCAGATAGTGGACAAGGTCACAGCATCGTCCCAGAGGAGGCAGAAGGAAAGTAAGGTAGGAAGAAGATACATGTGTTTCATGAAAAGCCAAAGCTAGAAGGAAGTTTTAACATGAAGGGGGCAAACTGCACTTTTTCCAGAAAGGCCATACCTGGGGTTGACTGGGCTAGAAGAGGGTCCTCTCTTCTCTGACATTTCTGAAGTCTCCTTTGTTTCATCCCCCAAGATCTGATTCTTGACAGCCACGTCAGCAGAGGCTGGGAGTTCAAGCATTTCCTCATCGTGTTGGCTGGCCCTGCCACTAGAAACATCTGTCTTATCCTCTGGAACAATGGCCTGGGGCTGACTGGACAAGGGCTTGTTCAGAGGCTGCAGAAATGCATCAAGCTTCTGTTCCCGGGAATCTGTACGAACCATCTGATAGGCATAAACCTTGTCACTACTTCCAGAAGTAGACGAGGAGATCAGACTTGTTGTGGATTTAACCATCTCCCCAGAGGGGCCAGCAAGCCCTGGCAGAAAAGTCTGTATCAAAAAGAAGACAGTGGGAGACTCAGAATATAAAGTATAGATGTGCAGGTCCCCAAATGGAGCAATGATAGAGAAAGAAGCTGGTACCAGGTATAATTATCATTACAGAATTATTATTATAGAAACAATTCTGACCAAAATTTGGAGTACAAAATAAAAGATTTACAAGTATAAAATTCAAGAAGTAAGCAAAATCTTTATAATCTTAAAACTAGTTTCAATTGGAAATATCAATATAAAATTCTCATGTCTATTTTTTTCACTGCCATAAAAGGTCTTTTTAAAAATTGTAATAAAATATACATAACATAAAATTTACCACTTTAGTCATTTTTAAGTGAGAATTCAGAAGGTATTAAGTATATTCACATTGTACTTGTACAACCATTACCACCATCCATCTCCAGAATTTTTTCATCTTTCCCAAATGGAAATGCTATACCCATTAAAAACTAACTTTCGCCGGGCTCAGTGGCTCAGCCTCTAATCCCGCGCCTTTGGGAGGCTGAGGTGAGTGGATTGCCTGAG